>NC_066300.1:10300000-10558824 GCF_905404315.1 Leptidea sinapis
TCAGCCATGCCTATGTCGAACGTATATGTACCGCTATAGATAAATGAGTTTTGCCTAAAGTGTTGGGAAAACCTCGCCTTAATGTCAATTTACAAGTCATCAAAACTCGTCAGCAACACATTTAAATGGTTGGGTTTTGGCACAACTTTAGTTTATTCACATTTAAAATATAAATAATCAGGTATTATACCTATAATATGAATAGATTTGATTCCTTTGATTCCATTCCATTTGATTCCTGTGGTATTCTTGCTAGACTGCGCCTAACTTTGGACTAGTAGGGCTAATTTTAAACACAAGTTTACAATATATTAGCTTGAAGACGATCTGTTATTAATAAGTTTTATTTTACCTACCTTTTTAAGTAAATAACTGAATATATACACCACACCACACGTGTACGAAAACTCACAAATACGAAACAGTTGCAATTAATCTTCTTTTAAAAGCTCATTGTGCTGTGGAAAATTTATTATCGCGATCATCCTTTGTAATTGAATTCTTTGTTCACTGTCAATTGATGTAAGATGCATTGCTTGTGTTTTATTTGGTATGGTATGACTCACGGACTAGTAAAAAAATAAGGACTCCGTGTCACCTTACATAACAGTGCAGCACTAAAACAAGCCGATTTACGTGTAAATACATAGCCCCACGCATACAATTACACTACTACAGGCCGATAGGCGGCTTATGAGAATTGTCATCGTCTGTGACAGATCAGTTTGCGTCTCAATAAAATATTTCATAAAAAGTGTAAAAACGATACTTTATAAGTATTTGTGGCCATATATGATTATTTATGGGAGAAAAAATTTGCATAACGGTGCGTTACTTGCTAATATCACGGCGCGGAGACCTTCTTTTTTTACTCGTTCGTGAAAAAATTTAGTTTGCTTTCAAAATTACATTATAATATTCAATATTATTTCAATATTCTCTACGACGACGATTGATCGATCTTTGGGGGAGAGCTTTGTCCAGCAGTGGATGTAGTAGTAGTGGAGTGTCATATTTTTATAAATCAATTGCAAAATCGAAGTATCAGGTAAAGACAACAGTTACTGTTGGTGTATGCTACAACAACAACCAGTAGTAAAACAAAAGCAGTACCGACCTAATGAAACAGGCTTTTCGAAACTGAAAACATCTCGCAAGGAGTACCTACTCCTAAAAAACTGCCAGTCTTTTTGTAATATATGCATAATTTGAATAACATTATAACACACTTTTATAATAGAATACAATGTGTTCTCTGTATGATCCTCGAAAGTCATTAATTATTAAAAATATGATGCTGTGCTTTCAACAGATTATGAATGGGTCTTTTAAATTATGATACCGTAAAAGGCGATCCTAAGTATTTTTATAAAGAACTATAAATAAATTATTACGCGTTACAGAGTTATAGTTTTAGTATAATTTTTTGTATAAAATCTATTTGAAATGCAAATTTAATAATCATAATAATATTAGGACACGTATTGATTTGTAGTTATATGAATAATACATGAAGAAGTATTGTAAGCTATCTCGAGACAAACATAATATGCAATAATTAGTAAACGCATTTAGGCCAAGCATTGATTTTTGAATTAAGAATTATTTGAATTATAAAAAGACATATAAACTAAATATGTTTATTACCCCGAGTCCAATAGACGCAATCTGTAATTTAAAATACCAAAGTGACATTTAAATTTAATAAGTTTATGGTTTTAGAAATTGGTTGTGGTGTACAAAATTACTGTGTCGTGTATTTAAACATTATATATTTGAAGATATCATATCGACCATGTTATTTACAACAACCATAACACTTAATTCTGTACTATGAAATATATATAGGAAATTGTACAATAAAACTACCACCCAGTGTCGTGATAAATAAAAGGGAAAATAGGAAGTTGAAATTCTTAGAATGGGCTGTGAGTAAATTATTGCCAGCTTTAGGACTCTCCCGATTTTTTGTGAAATATCACAAGCTTACAACCCATGTATTAAGAAGGTTTTTTAAGTAAATTCTCAATATGTTTATGTTTATGATAATTAAAATCTCAACTAGAGACCCGTAATAATACTACGCACAATAAGTTTTCGACAAAGTAAACAGTAGTTCATTATGAAACTAGAGGAAAAGAACAAAAAAGGAGTATTGTAAAGTATCTGCCATAAGGTGATACATCTGACAGTGTAATTTAAAACACTATTTTAAGGTCGTACAATCAAAACGTCGTCTTCACAATAAGCGCTTTATTAGAACTTACAATTACTTCTCATATTACTTCACTTAATAAACCAAAATGGTATTAGAAGGCAACTATACTGGGGAACTGTTGAAGATCAACTGGCTTGCTGATCGTTTATGTTAAACACGTAAGTAATCGATTGACAACTTACTGAACAAGGAGGAGGTTAAGTTGTCAGGAGGCAGATTAGAGACAACCAACATTGTCTATGAAATTAAAGTAAAGTAGACTTATGGGTTTAATATTTGTAACACTATTGACCCCTGTCAGGAATGTCAATTGATTTGATGTTAGATTTTACATGAAATCACTTACATGACAATTTTACATAAATATAAAATATATAATAACTTTAGGTTACTATTAGTAAGCATGCAAAACAAAGTGAACTATTTCAAAAATGAAGGTACATAAAAATTGCTCAACAACACAACATCAATATATTTTACATTTATACGGAATAAGAACGACAGGATGTCGCTAAAGACTTATCTATATAACAGTTGAAGTAAACTAAAATAATACTTATGGTTTGAACAATAGCAATAGTGATGTTAGTCGAAGCAATGCCAGACAGAGCATTGTTGAATTGCATAATATTTTCTTGCTAATTCTAAATGAAGTTTTAATTTTTATCTTTAAGATTTTAAAGTTCTTTACAAATTTCTTGGTACCTAATGGTAGCTGAGTCACCATGGAGTCCCCTGAAAATAAGCTTGCACAGCATTTTTATCTAGTTTTGTGAGGTTAACTGTCTTCTTCTTTTACTAATAACTTCATGAAAATGAAGTAAATAATTTAATCGCCCAAAGCTTTTATCTGGCATTCTAAGTTTCTCTTGTGTTGAATATTTCTTGTTGTCATTGACGCAAGTCTTCATTATCTATGTAA
Organism: Leptidea sinapis; assembly: GCF_905404315.1. Lineage (NCBI taxonomy): Eukaryota > Metazoa > Arthropoda > Insecta > Lepidoptera > Pieridae > Leptidea > Leptidea sinapis. The sequence goes on from NC_066300.1 coordinate 10,303,141, forward strand.
CTGAAGGCGGCATTGTCTTTGTTCATCACTCGCGAATTTTTTTTATCATTCTGTAATGTCAGCAATATCAAAACAAAAAAAGAGCTAATTTTAGGGATCATATAGTATCCGATACCTAATTCGATATCAAGTTAGAATATTTTTATTTGAAATAAGATTTTAAATCACTTATAATTTACATATTGGAACATTTCAGCCTGATCTGATTATCAGACCTGAGAAGAACGGGCAGAATAAACTCAGCGGACTTCTTCTTTTTTTCGTTAAAATATAGTTTATAGCGATCGTTCCATTTCCAGTGGTATTAAGAAAGTCATTTATTTTACATACAGCAATTTTTAACATTTCGTTTTTCAATACTTACTAGGTCGACTTAAACGAATACATTGTTTGTTTGTTGTTTGTTCCTGATGTTAACATTGTGATTATAAGTTTCTAGAAAATTTGCTAAATTGCTTTGTTGCTTGCGTTGCCCCTAAATAAAGTCCAACAGAATATAATAATGTGAAATATATATAATAATACATTGTTGATAATATATGATAATAAATTGCCTAACATTTTTAACACGTTTGCTGCAGAACTAAATAAACATAAAGATCATCAGTCCTGACTATGGGGTTCCATTGTAGATTTGAAGCAAGAGTAATACTTATAATTATAGCAGGTATTATTACCTCTTCGTTTATGAAAACACTATTATTGGCCTCTGGCATGGTAAATTTTATATTTGGTTTCCCTGCTATTTAACAAAAAAACGAAAGTAAAGACTGAACAATTTTTATTTATCATATTATGTTACTTCGTTTCTTTTTCCTTTATATATGAGTGAAGTATTACACGCAAACAATTCTACGTGATATTTTTTTCTACAAGATTAAATAGAGATATTAATAGATGTAACTAAAGAAGAACGGTCTAAGAATACACCCTTGGCGTATGTATCCGTACAAAGAGGAGTCACAGGAGATCTCCAGCCATTCAAAATCATTTTGCTTATGACTTTAAATTGTCATATTAGATACGTGCAAATTATCTAGGTAATCGGTAGCTCGTGATTCAATTAGAATCATGTAGAATATATTATGTCCATACAATCAATATATTATGTTGAAATAGGCGAGACCATCCCGATTACCTCAGTACAAGATAAAAGTAATAGCAAGTACTCAAATTCAATTAATTTAACAAACAAATTAACAAAAAATCAAACTTTATTTTAACTTTAAGTAGGGTCTTAAATATTGGTGCGCAATGGGTTTTTTCTTCATTATTATTTATGTTAATGGTGTGTTTTTTGCAATTAAATTGCCAAATATAATGTTCCGAAGTAGAACAAAAATTAACAGTATTTTTGAAGGATGTAATTATTATTTTATTATTTTTGAAAACCTTTCTATATGCTGATACAGTACTTCGAACAATATTAAATACAATATGAAGCTACAAGAAAACCTTACGAGACATGAATATTCTTCAAATGAACAAGATGACATGAGACCCATGTGAAATGGCAATGATTTTCTTCAAGAAAGCTGAACTCAATATCTGTCAAGAAAAGTGCTCTACAATATTAATATTTGAACTTCTCACTGCCTTTTTTTATATAAGTTATATAACTCGTATAACTAAAATAAAATATTGCATGTCATAAAAAATCGCTCAGAAATTATGTTCCAAACATAAATTAATTGTTAATGTTGTTTGAAAATCGGTGGCTAGCTTAGCACATATTCTTCAATACACAGTCGGGGGACTGTAGCACTAATGAAATCTTTAGCTTCACTTATAAGTTAGTATCCCTAGATTACGACATAGCTTTAAATATATATTTATATTGATTATTTAATGATGCAGTTTTATAAATGTAAGAAACGGTAGGTCTCTAATCTGTATGTTGCTCTTCAAAAGTTTAGTAATATCGTTTGCTTTAAATAAAATAATTAATGATGTAACTTTAAAAAATCTAGGAAACTGTAGGACTATATTTAAAAAAGTGTTTCTCAGCTAATATAGTTATAAATGACTGATTCTTTCTGAATAAAATAAATAAATAAACATAAAGAAACATACGTTCTACAAAGAAGATTGAACCGAAAGTAACTTGCTAAAATATAGCGGCTTCAAACATTTAAATGATCTTGATCACGCTATCACTTATAATACATGGAAAAGAAGTTTGATAAAGTCCATCAAAGATTACTAGCTTACTGGAATCTATGATTCTGCATGGTTACTTTACTTGGTCACTTTGGACGAATATTACCTGATATTGTAGCTAACAACATGACGTGTTGGATAAGTAGGCTACTCTGTTGGCCGAAATAGCAGCTAGTGCTTGGGTTTTCAGTAGCGAGCGTTTTATTGAGACGCGAAGAGCGAACTTTGTACATTCTCCGCTCCTCTGAACCCATGGTCAAAATGTCTTAACACATTTACGACGTTTGCTGTCTTCGGCACTAGAAGCAGCTGCCCTAGCACCAACTGCTTGGACATGAGAAGTAGTCAGATTGTGAACCCTTTATAAAGGTAAAATTCTATTCTATATTTAACCAAGTTAAAAAGTAACGAGGCAAAATGTAATTGTCTACGAAACTCCTCCGTCATTATGTTGTTGGTGTTCATAGTATCATTACAAAATCTTGTGCAAGTATTTTGTTTGATGTTTGTATAAAGGATTGATATGGCGAGTTGTGTGATATAATTTGACTTTTTAAATATAATTAAGTAACGTTAGTGACGTAACTTACATAATCTTTCTAATGACAACCCTTAATCCGAACTAGCGAATCTAGCCTGAAACCACATGCCTTAAATAAGAGATTTGCATCTTTGCATTGATTCATCACTATAATATCCTAATTTAAGTACCTGAATGTTAAAAATTTTGTCATGAACTTCTTCATCGTAAAATTTATATGATCTTATGATGTTGTACCGCTAGGACTTAATGTACACTGGCTTTTGTACATTTTATTTATATTGTTATGATACTAAAGATAATTTTAAATTGAAATTTATTGATATCTCTAGAACCATTAAGCATTCAGACTTGAATGTAGAAATATTACTTTTGCCGAGTAGAGGTCGGATAAGAGTGGATACATCAAAGTTTCACCCGCAAGGGGGTTTGCGGGGGGTTAATAAACATTTTCATTTTAGTTCATTTTTACACTTAAGCACAGAAGTGCCGTAGATTAATACGTATTACCGGCATAGTATTTTTAGTGCTTATACCCACGTCAGAGCAGCAGCTAGTTTATAATATAGTGTTAACATAAATATATACAATAAACAGGAACCCTGAAAATGTATAAAACGTAATGATGACGACATGACTTTCTTAACACCCCAGATTGGAAATGGAGCTACCTAACTCAGGTTTTTAATACTAAATTTAATTGTACGAAATTGAATTGACAAAATTTTATTAAAAATTAATGAGAAACCCGCATATAAAACATACATAATTTAAATTTTTCGTCTGCTACGGATCTCATTCACATGAATTGTATGGATGGTTTTTTATTTATTTAATTCATGAATAATTTAAATCTAAGTTGTATACATTTGCTCCAAGTATGAAGGTTAATAAAATACAAAATACTTACTGACGATATTTGATCCCAGTGTCTTTCTTACTTCTTGTAGTATTATTTTTACAAAGTTTTACTACTCAACCCGGCATTTAAGTTTCAATTAATGCGTATTAATTATTAATTAATTAGTAATTAAAAGCAAAGCGTAACAGAACATGTGGCACGTCAACGTCACACATTGTTCGAGACTGGTTCGAGTACACCCACTTGGGCGTAGTATTAGTTGCCACACTTTACGACTACGTCTACGTCTACGCAGTATCTAGTTAGAGTGCAGTGAAGACCAATTCTAATCTCAGATCTATATCTAATTTAATGCAAGATTTAAAAAGAATTTGTATTTTATAATTGTCAAAATATTATTTCTGTTCAATACAGCGTGCTAAAATTTTACCAGCGAGTAATTGACAACCGGCTATGACAGAGCGCGCCTATTACAATTTTGACAGGCTATTAAAAACGAAATGGAATCTCGTTTGTTATCAAAGTTGAAACGATAGTCCTAACGAGTTATTGATGTTACTTAAAAGATATATGAATGAATGAATGAAAACTTTATTAATAACAAACACAAACCTTAATGAATAATACAAGTAAAAATACTTACAGAGGTAAAAACAAAAAAATTAAGAACTAATAACATAAAAATTACAAATGATAAAAAAACAACTATTCTTATCTTAATTTAAAAGTATTGTATAGTTATTGCTATCAAAAGGAGCTGACTGAGCGTCATGCTACATTAATATAATACCAACACAGCGCTCATTTTCAGCAGCCCCCTGGTGACCCATTGAGTAACTACTATGTTAAATAATAATTTTATTTTAATAAGGTTCGTATATTTTTTTTAAAAAGGTGATAATTTGAAATTTGGTACCACTGATCAGAATATAGGTACATAAATATTAAAATAATAGCAATTTCGGAAATATTGGCAACAGAAACAAACAAAAAATTCAATCCCATCATAAAATTATATCACTAAAATTACACAACTGTATTGCATTTTTGGTTTTTTTTTTAAACCAAAGTAATATTTCGTTTAATGTTGTATCATGGTGGAAGGTTTATCGTCAGTCGGAAAGTTATATATACGATACGCCTAGTTACTATCAAAATAGACTATAAAGTATACTCCCAAGTTAAAGGCCAGCAACGCATCTCTTGACATCTTTTTTTTATGACAATAAGGGACGTGACGAGCAGGACGTTCAGCTGATGGTAATGCCCATTACAATACAGTGCCGCTCAGGATTATTGAAAAACCCAAATTTTGAGCGGCACTACAACTGCGGTCGTCAGCTCATTTGCCCAGTAATTTCCCTGGGCTCTTTAGACCGAAGCACAGTATGCTTACACATTACTTCTTCATGACAAAAAAGACGCCGTTGTGGTACCCATAATCTAGCCGGCATCCACTGCAAATGAGCCTCCTAAATGCACCTGTTGTTGTGGATGTCCATGGGTGGTTACCTAATCACTCCCCATCCAGTGAGCATCTTGGCCGTTTGACCCTCTCATATAAAAAAAATGGTCGCTAATATCCTGACTCAAGTGTAAAAGTAAAAATGTTTAATTTCATCTTATTTCATCAATTCGAAAATTAAACCAGCCACAAACATTCGTTTTTAGATTTGATTTCCATATTCGAGGTTTTCATCAATGCATTTGATACAAGAAATTCTACATGAAAATATCAGCACTCGTTGCTATATTTCGTATCCGTTCGGCTACAAATCCTGATGTTTCGATTGTGGACGCTTGCGTTTGGATTTTCAATTCAGAAAAAATACTAATCCAACACTCTGGACATAATAGTTTCACATATCTAGACTCGACATACTCACTCACACACTTTAACTCTCAATTATTTTGTTTGTCTCTCGCACTTATAACCGACACATCCTATATTGTAGATAATAAAAGCGATGTTTTATGTTTTCATAAAGCCTCTTTCTGTTGGGCAACAACAGGCCAAGTTTATTACTTTAGTGTGCGAGACAAGCAAGTCTAAACTCGCAATACATTAGTCACTTTGTTTAAGTTGTGAGCGTTTTCTGAAAGTAGACTCATCTAGATAAATATGTGCTGTCTGCAAAATATATTCTCTTTTGTTCCCAGGGTATAGGAAAGTGAGGTCTCTATTTATTGTTATTACTCCGAATCTATTTCTACACCTTTTACTAAAGCCAAATTGGTAGATTGATAGTATATTCCGGTAAGCAATTTGTTTCTGATAGTCATCGTAGTCATTAACGCCTATTGGTATATATTTCATAACCTCACTTTATCTTAGCCACGGTGGGGCTGTCTGATCCTAAAGCTCAGCATGTGCTTGTTTCTTTCGGGTCTCCGGTTCCACTTTCTGTTTTAAGGTGCAGATAATTCTCATTTAGCTCTAAGTCCGTAGCTTAACAACAATTCTTAGTGGCGTGCCTGCGGCTGAACAGTTTCCGAGGAAGAAGTAGTTGACATAAACTAGTCGGGGCATTGCTAACAGCATAAAGTTACTTGATTTTTTATAAATAATACTGCACTTACTACCACCAATTCCCATGAAGACTGCACTCTGAATTCCGCGTTCATACTGTCCATAACATAAGCAATATCATGTGAGTCCTCCAGCCGACACCCTGCGAGTAGATTATTTGTACAGTTAGATTTTTTTATACAATTAGATATAAAACAAAACTTTCTTTTTATTTTCCAAATTATACGTATTGAAATTTGTTTAACTCTCGTCCATTGGTTGTGTTCAGTAGAAATTTTATTTTGTAATTATTATTATTATTAAATTATAATTTAAATTCAACACCTTTCTCAGACAGAATGTTTCATGTAAAACCTCTCTTCAATTCCTTAAACCGATACAATAGTGTAATAGCTATGTTTTTACAGCAACAAGAGGTTTGGTGCCACCATTGACAAACATTGCAAATATAATTAATGGAGCTAATAAGAAAATACAAATGCCTACAAATATTTCACAAGTAACAACACAAACAGGACAATATGGCGTATGTAGTGCTGACAAATCATAATTGTGACACCGAGATGACTGTCAGTGGTTCATGCTGTAAGATTGACGTACTGAGGGACTTTATATCACTGATATAATAAATTTCTATGTCTTTTTTATGACACTAAGGGAAGAGAACAGAAACAGTGCCGCTTTTTTGAAAAACCCCAAAATTCTTAGCGGCACTACAATTTCGCTCGTCATCTAGATACATAAGATGTTAAGTATCACTTGCCCAGTAATTTCACTAGCTACAGTGCCCTTCTGACCGAAACAATAGTCCTTTACACATTACTGCTTACACTATTATGTTATTTTAACAGACTAGAGTTTTTGGAGTTATACTTCATATGGCGCCTGAGGTTAGTTGCTCAACTAGAAAATTTGTAGCATAATTAAGCTAAATAAGCCATAACGTAAGTCGTAACTCATATGTCTACTCAACACAACCAATGGACGAGAGTAAATTAAGTTTCAATAAGTTTAATCTGGAAAATAAAAATAAAATTTTGATTATTATTTAATTGTATAAATAAGTTTACTGATATTTAAATAAACATTATTTAACTTAGTTATGCGGAATAATAATATTTTTATTAATTGAATTTAATACCTTATTACAATATTGTTCTTTCTAAATACGTAGCAAAGAAGGTAGCATAAAACGTAGCACATAAAGTAGAACGACACGTAGCATAAACCGTAGCACAACGCGTGGAACAAAACGTAGCACAATTGTAGCGAAAAGCACGAAAAATTTATTTGAGGATTTATCTTTTGCAAAAAAATATAACTACTTACGTGAGAACATTAGTACACAATATATACTTAATTTCATATATTTTTGTAGAAGTTGAATGAAATAGTAAAAATGTTTAAAACTTTTTGTAAATATTCCACTTGGTTAAAATGCACTGTATAATTATAAATGGCGAGCCTGCGCATGCCCATTGCGCCGCTCGGTCGCGTAATTCACATATAAATAAGAAAGACACTGGGATCGCATATCATTAGTAAGGTTTTTGTATTTTGTTAATTTCAATGTAAAGTAACACGAAGCGTATGTTAGAAAATTTTGAAAGATGCCTTTGAGTGTCAAGATGCCTAGCACACAAGCATCTAATAGTTGCCGCAATAAAAAATCTATTGTTCTTAGGTAGTACGTTATCTAGTTGTAGATCAGCGGAGATAAATCCATAATCTGAGGTTAAGACATTAAAATAATTGTAATTAGAATGTAATTTTGTGAACACCCTCTTCTTAACTATGAACGCTCGCTTTAAGGTCAGGAGATTCAAGCTGCTATCAATTGTGTTCGTCTTCTGTAGTTTGTGGTAATTAATGAAGTAAAGTAATGATAAGGGGACGCCTGGCAGGACCTCCGAGTCCAGGAGTCCATGAAGAAGCGACAGCTACAGATATCGGAATAGAGAACCGTCGTCCTTGGTGCATCCTGGTAGCATTGGTTTAAAAGGCATAAAATGATTTTATTTTCTCAAAATTGATTCCTTAAAAATTATTTTTGATGTCATTTCTAATACTAATACCGCATCGAAAACTAACAACTAGTTCAAATTGAATAAAATTTGAAATATTATACTGTGCTTATACAATTTCTGCTTGATTAAAAAAAAAAAAAGAAGCCCAATGAGTTTGAGAGTTTTCATACCTTTTGGAATAGGTTTTTAACTCTCAATAAGTGATTTGACATCCTATTTTGAATAAAAATATTTGAATTTGAATTGCTGACTGAAAATTAAGGCTTCTAATTTTATCCACAACCACGTTATAGGAGATCTAAAATGGCCTGAACTGCTTCGAGAAATGGATGGTACTGTTGATGTTTTTGCTCGACTTGGCGGGGGTACTACCGTGCCCCAAATGAAAAAATCATAGGTTTACGTGTGTCTTACAGATTAATTGTTAGCTAAACTACCGACAAAAAATATTAATCATAGATTAATTTGTCGATGCGCTTTTGACAAGCCTACACACGACTCGTGCTAAGCCTGCGTGAAGCAACTCTAGTAAAGAAGATGTTCTACGTACTAGGCGCCGCCCGCTTCAAGTTTTTGTCTCGAGTTACAGGTCGAGGTAACAGATAGAGAGACGATCTATTCTTGTTATTATTCCAATATTGCCTACATTTTTGTTACATATTATACTTATCACATAACACATTGTTTTTCAAAACTTTATTTTTCCTCACCTTTTGGCAATTTTATATTGTTATCTTACATAATTATATTTTATCGTCAATATAAATAATATATAACAACAAAATTGTGAGTTTAAATTCAAAACAATATTGATTTTAACACAAAGTTGAACAGAAATTAAATCAGAAAGTGTAAGTCATATGAGATCAGTCGGAAACAATTGATTTCGGTGCAGCTTTTGTATTTGTATAATGAAATTTCAGTGGTTCTTTGTTGTACTTTATGAACTAATTTGAAATAGAGCTAAAGAATTACTTTGAAAAAATAACGAATATATATCTATCTATCTTTATTTATATATATAAATATATAGAATGCAATGATTGGGAAAACACAATGTACGGGATGGAAAAATCAGACCTATATTACTGGTTACAACAACCCTCCAAAGGAAGGTTCAAATACTAAAAAATAAAAACAAAATGAAACCTAATACCTACATCACACAAGATTTGTCAAAAGAAGCTCTGCTAAATAAGAAAGAAAAAAGAAACTTAGGAAAGATTGCAAACGAAAATGAGAAAAGAAAGAGACCCGATACACCCAGCCCACAAACCAACAAATGGATAAAAAATAATGATCCAAAAGTCAGGAAGCGGGATGCCTTTCAGTACTTACGGGAAATATCACATTCACTTTCAGACAAGAACTCATACAGAAATGGAGATATGGACACCACATGCCGGACAATCACAACACAATAAACAACTACAAATAAAGAGTCTCCCACCACGGCTGGTCCCCGCGGGAGTACTAGACCATTACCCTCCAACAAAAAGATGTAATGTACTTTACATTGCAACACTAAACACGAGAACTCTCAGAACTCACGAAAGTTTACTAGAATTAGAAAAATCACTACCAAACATAAAATACGACGTACTGGGAATATCGGAAATAAGAAGACTGGGCGTAAATATAGAAGAACATGGCAGTTACATACTCTTCCATAAAGGAGAAACTGCAGGTCAAAGAGGCGTAGGTAGGAATTAAGTAAAAAAATTACAGCAAGAAACTTTCGAACGCCACATTCAAAGAAAAGGAGGTGTAAAGAAAGCCCTGAAAGAATTACGAGAAATAAGCAAGGAATGGATACCTAAACTCAAGAAAAGATCAAAGAGTACCACGATCAGAGAGAACATCAGCGACATAGCAACAAGCTTCTACCGTCAACTGTATGCCCATCAAGACCCAAGTTACCATAATAGAGCACTTAACCAACAAACAAACGAAACAGAATCAGAAACTATAGCGGTTATATTATCTTGTGAAGTCGAAAAAGCAATTAAGAGTCAAAAGATGCAGAAGTCCCCAGGACCAGACAGAATCACAAATGAACTCATCAGAGGAACAATAGAAGAACTAACTCCAATCCTAACAAAAATATTTAATGAAATCTTAATAAGCGACATGATTCCAAAGAAATGGGTAAAATCTCACATTATCCTATTATTCAAAAAAGGAGATAAGGAAAACATAGAAAACTACAGACCAATTTGCCTAATATCAAACATATACAAAGTTTTTGCGAAGGTTATACTAAACAGAATTAGCAAATTACTAGACGAACAGCAACCAGTCGAACAAGCAGGTTTTAGGCAAGGGTATTCAACTATTGACCATATCCACCCGATCAAACAGGTATTAGAAAAATACAACGAATACAATAAGAAAATCTATGTAGCTTTTATAGACTATGCCAAAGCTTTCGACACCCTGAATCACGAAAATATATGGCAAAGCCTAGATCAACAAGGAATACCAAGGGTCTATACCAATATCATCAAATCTATTTATATAAACAGTACGGCCAAAATTCAGTTGGAAACATTAGGAAAAGAATTCTGCATACAAAGAGGTGTGAGACAGGGCGACCCTTTATCCCCAAAATTGTTTTCAGCAGTTCTGGAAAATATCTTCCGCAATTTAAACTGGGACAAATTTGGCATCAATATAAATGGATCAAAATTGAACCATTTAAGATTTGCCGATGACCTTGTATTACTTGAAGAATGCCCTAAAAATCTTGAGTACATGTTAAACGATTTGGAAGAAGAGAGCATGAAGGTTGGACTAAAAATGAACACCAGTAAGACTAAAATAATGACTAAGTCAACAAAAGTCAATATAAAAATCAAAGACGAATTTCTAGAATATGTAGAAGATTACATATACCTAGGCCAAGTTATCTCTAAGGAAGCTCAAATGACGAAAGAAATAAATCTCAGGATTGCAACAAGTTGGAAAAAATACTGGTCGTTAAAAGAAATTATGAAGTCAAAAGACTTAAGTATGTATATAAAAACGAGAAGTTTCAATACCTGCATATTACCTTGCCTAACATATGGCTGCGAAACTTGGACCCTAACCAAAACATTGAGAGAGAAACTTGCCGTTACACAGAGATCAATGGAGAGGAGTATGGTCGGTTATAAACTGCAGGATAAGATAAGAAATACTGACCTAAGGGAAATTACGAAACTTACCGACGTACTCAAGCGAATCGACCAACAAAAGTGGAGATGGGCAGGGCACATGATGCGAGATAAAGAGGGGAAATGGAGCAAAAGACTTTCCGAATGGTACCCAAGACATGGCAAAAGAAACGAGGAAGACAGCACACAAGGTGGGAAGATGAAATAAAATTGACAGCAGGACCTAACTGGAGAAGAGTTGCCCAAAACAGAAAAGAGTGGAAATTGTTGGAGGGGGCCTTTGCCAATCGGCACGCCGAACTGAGAGACATTTTATAGTTTATACTTTTTAGCTTAAGATTATTTTTAATTCAAATGTTAAATGTTTTTTAGTTCGGAAATAAATGGCTTTATTATTATTATTATCTTTATTTATAAGTCTATTAACGATTAACTTGATGCAAGTATTCTCTTACGTTCTTTCTCAATCCAAAATACATATTATAAAATAAATAAATATGCAGTTTACCGTCATTGAGTTTTACGAATAATTTGGTCTGACGTTAGATAATCTTTTAAAAATCGAATCAGAATAAACGATTATTTAATTATAATTCAAAAACATATATTATAATGCGATTTATTTGTTGTTAAAACAAAAAGTATTACTTTGAATCCAAAAATATTTAACTATTTTAACAGAATCCTTTTCTCAATTGACCAACGCTACCCAAGAATATTATATTGAACCGTAAAATAATACAACCTTGCCAGTCCAGTCATTAATTCTTAACTGTAGGCTTAACTTAACTTAGCACCATTTCATTTAATATGTGGTGATAAAACATTTAAGTGACTTTAACTAACCACATTACCGCGGAATGCAAGTAATACCATCAAATTGATCTGCTGATGAAGCTAGAAGATGTATTTGTTGTTGATGATGTGATATGAATCTGATATTTACCATGTTTCGTTAACAATGTACAATACAAACAAACAAAAACTGAATACTGCAAAAATAACTTCGTTTAAAAAAACCGACTTCAAAAACTCAAAAGTATAAAATAACTTAATAGAGATTTAACTAAATACACCTCTAATGCAAATCTTTTACCTTTAATTTTAATAAAATACTATTATTTTTAAGTGCCACCTATTTATAGGGTTTTATTCGGTCGATTTTTTTTAAACGTAGTTTTATTTAATTTTTTGCTTTTTAGTGTCATTTATTAGGTAACTTAGCTATTAGATTTCGTTGCTTTTTATTGACATATATTAAATAGATTTTTTTAAGTAGGTTCGAACTACGAAAGGTTCTGCTTAAACAATATAGATCCCTTATTTCACGTTCTTCACACTGAAATATCCTGGAGAACGTTTATTAGCTATGAATGACAGGTAGCCTAAGACCCATATTTCGGAAAACGGGTTAATAATATTAATATATAACAATGAATAGTACACAAACTATAACAACATCATCCACGTAAATAAAACTATTCATAAAATGAAGGCTTAACTATGTCAAATTTGTATGGGACCAAATCGCAAACATTCTGCATCAAACTAAAGAAGAATCACAGAAATCGGATCATAAATCTCAGCGTAATCGGTGTACATACATAAAAAATACCAATCGAATTGACAACCTCCTCCTTTTCGAAGTCGGTTATAAATAATTAAAAGAACTCTTCGTACTTTAAAAGCACAAATTCAATTTAAAATTAAGATTTCTACTCTTAATTTGTCAGTAAAAAAATACTCAGAAGTGATAATATTTTGAAATCTAATCAGTACCTTTTAACAGTTACAATTTATACAAATGAATGAACCTTTGATCAATCTGTAAACAAACAACTTGAAATAAATATTAATTAAAGCGGAAAAGCCAATTGTGTTCAATCGAAACGAATGTTAATTAACGATTCAATTAACTAATATGTTTTAAAATGATCAAAGCACTTTGATCGTAACTATTTGTCGGAAAATTATTTAGTCCTGTTGGTTTTATTTGATTAAAACTGAAAACAATATATTGTAAATTAATTTTACTAAGGCACAGTCTATTTAAATGTATAATAATCCCGTATCCTGTTGTTTATAGTCGATAGTCTCTGAAACTGCACGTTACATTAAAATGAAATTTCGTAACATTTTATAAATCAGTCTAACTTTGAGATATAAAACTTTATATTCTGATTCGTAAATTACAAATTAAGACCTATTAAATAATTTCACTGTTTGGACCAGTTTCTGTTCTAGCCATAGAAAATATACAACCAGATATGGACAACTATTTTTGTAGAACATGAAAAATACAAGTGAACAACATCATTATTTCTCGTCACACAATTGATGGACACAATCTGACCGGATTGCTTTTGCAATGACGTACCGACGCATTCTTTTGATCCGCAACAAATGATTAACCTTTTTCACAATAAACCATTCGTTGCGATCGTAGCTTCCTGATTATATTGCAGATAAAATAAAAATAATTGCATTGGTTACATTAATAAATATCGCAAGAGTATAATACTAGTTATTTATATTTTTATTATACCAATAAACATATTGATTGTTTAACATTTGCATTTTTTAGTTTTTTTTTTTGGGATAAATTATAATTGACAGTTGACGTAACAAGCAACGAACAGAAATTATCTATTTATTAACATGCGGCCACTGAGTATACAAGTAGAACTTTCTAACTCATTCATTGCCCATCGGTAATTATAATCAGATAGAAACACTTAAGAAATTAATTTTAAATTAGGTAACCTTATGTAAGTTTATAAGATTTAGTTTTTATACCACGTTACTTTGAGTTTCCTACCAGTAAAAAGTTTTGCTTTTAATTTATATATAAATATTTTTCGTGACGTCACAAAATGGCCCAACGGAAGACCAGCGTTGGTTTTCAAACCAGCAACATGCTGAGTTGGGACCATTATTTGAATCGCATATAAATAATAGAAATGTTTCAGTCTTTTTATTTTTTGCCTGTTTATCAATCTTAAGTTTATATTAATTTTTTATGTTATGTCTTTGTATACTACTTACTTATACGTTTCAAAATAAAAAAAAATCTTTCTTTCTTTCTTTATTTCTATAATAATACGATGTTTTTAATATGTTTTACCCCTAGAGCATCGCTAACTTTGATGGCAATCATCGTCCATGGACATGTGCAATACAACAAGACGTATTACCAACCAGTCTCTAACATATACTATGATCTCCTGAATCAACAGAGTATGCACAGGTTTGCCGATATTATTTTGCAATATAAAGGACATTTATGGTGTTGCCTCGTTGACTATAAGTAATATATAATATAATAATAATGCCTTTATTTTATTTACGGTATGTGTGGATTGATACATCTACTATATTGTACTTTAAGTATGTACTCAATAACTATAACTATGTTTTTACTTTTTAATTTACATTATTTCACTTACTCGTGTAAGGCATTTAGTAATTGAAATTTGCGTATTTTGTTGCTTCACTTTGTATATATTGTTATTTAAATTATTTGTAAAATTTAGGAAATTTAGTTTGGAAATAAGTATCTTCAATACCATTCTGTTTTTAAAAGAGCAACCGTAGAGTTTCTGATTCGTTCTTCTCGAAGGAAATCTGCCTTCCGAACGTAATGTAAGAAAAATAATTACATTTCAAGTGTAATGCAATTTACCTACGAAATAAAAAATATTTTTGTTTGTTTGTTTGTTAAGTGATCACCGCCGCCCACAATCTATTGCAACTATCGCACAAAAAACGATTTTCTTATTCGTTCAAAACATTTCCATACACAGTTCCTAAAACAATACACAATTCCTTAAAATAATAAATTACAAAATAATTAGTTAACTATTCTAGAAAATGTATTAAAGGGAACAATTATTAACCACTGAAAAAGTTTGATACTGCATCAAAACTAGCGCGGCCAAGAATCTTCTTTGTAAATAAATGTTTTCATAAATTCAATGTAGTATCTATATATTATATAAAAATAAATTGCAGTTCGTTAGTCTCGCTAAAACTCGAGAACGGCTGGACCGATTTGGCTAATTTTGGTCTGGAATTATTTGTGGAAGTCCAGGGAAGGTTTAAAAGGTTAATAAATATGAAAGTGTTCGGAATTAAATAAAAACAACAATTTTGTTTTCCTTTGATGTGTCCCCCGTCGTCCGATATTTGTTTTGTATGGACATATTTTCTATGAGAAAATTTATTTACGCACGGTTTGACAGTTCTGCTGTGAAACAATTTCATTACAACAACAGGGAGCATATTTATATAAAAAACATTATTTTATTATTTTTATATACAGAACAACGTCTGTCGGGTCAACTAGTCAACAAACAGAATGATAGTGAAGCTCATAAAGTGTGGCTCAGTCGTTGACTTTTATGTTCGTAACAAACATTTAGTTAATTATTCGTGTGTGCGGTATGTATGGGTCTGTTTAATTTATAATACATACATTCCTTTGTTTCATCATTTCCTTGAATCTCCTTCAGTCAACTTTACTTCAGTGTCATTATAAAAACTTAAATAAATTAAATAAAAACACTTTTTTAAATATATCTACCGAGGCTTTCCAGTACGTAGTCAAGGATAGAGATGGCAAAAAATTGTGGTTCATTCACTGACCTGTGTAAATACCACTGGATAGGTTGTTCCATATGTTTCACAGCAAAATTTTTGTCCCTATTTGAAGCGCCACTCGCGAGCGTCCAGAAAATTAATATTGACGTATAATGCAAATGGCGAAGGAACGTCTCTCTGAAGTTTTTTTACATTTTGAATTAATTTCGTTCGTTTTCCGTTTTATTTATACTTCAAGAATCAACGTAATAAAGTACACATTTTTTTTTAGTAAATAGTTTCCCACCATCAATGATTGCTGAGATTGTCATCACTAGTTTTATTACAGCAGACTCTCGCTACATGGCCACCAGCGCAAAAAGGGCGAATATCAAACAGGCACAAAAGCACCTTGACAGCCGCCAGTCCAGTGGTATATAGTGGAGGTCAGTGGGCGCATTACGTCTACCTCTCTTGAATCTTCTTGACAACCACGACATCTCTGTTAAGAGCGTATCGACCGAGAAGATAACTACAGAGATGAATCTGAAGGGACTATCCAAAAGCAATAACGAAATCTAGTTTATCATAAAATTATCATGTTGCGTTATTTCGTTAATTTCAAGAATTTTTTTAGTAAATTACAAGATTCTTTTTTACAATAATCATTATAATATCATATTTTAATATTGAAAGGAGAGAACACAGTACAATCAGAATCAAATTTTAAAAGCGATAGTAAATTATTGATTCAACAGGAAGTATAATATTTGATTCATATCACCAGTGGGAGGCTCCTTTGCAGATGATTTTGGCTAGATTATGTGTACCACAACGGCGCCTATTTCTGCCATGAAGCAGTAATGTGTAAGCATTATTGTGTTTCGGTCTGAAGGGCGCCGTAGCTAGTGAAATTACCGGGCAAATGTGTCTCAACTTGTCTCAAGGTGACGAGCATAATTATTGTAGTATCGCTCAGAATTTTTGGGTTTTTCAAGAATCCTGAGCGGTACTGCATTGTAATTGGCGTATCAATTACCATCAGCTGAAAGTCCTGCTCGTCTCGTCCCTTATTTTCATATAAAAAAATCTATAACGTATAAAATTAACCATCGTATTTCAATAAAAAAAGTGTGTGCATAAACACATTTTAAATTAATTAATTAAAATCTTTTTCGCGCGATTGACGTAAAAATTAATAATTATTAAGTTTAGGATTAATAAACAGTAATGTAAATTGATTTTCAATTTTATTCTTATTTATTGATGAAACATTAAAAGGTTTCTGGGACTCCACCATTTTATTTAACTGATTATTATATAATTTTATGTTCTGTTTAAAATTTATTAAACTAGTTTCGTACGTAAATCGTACCGCAACTGGTGAAGGCAGAAGGTGGTTTAAAACAGAGTTGTTGAGAAAGACGGTTAGCTGTCCTCTCTTGTACAGAAAAAACTTTACCAAGAATTTACAACAAACTTATTTTAAGTACCTTTAGCAATATGTATATATTTTAATACATTATTATATGCATAGTTTATCATTTTGAATTCTTAGTCTTGTCTTTTTTTACACGCTTTTGAGCGCTATTTTGACCCACTTTAAACGGCCAGATTTCATTCAAACTTCGTAGATTTATCAAGGACCGATGACAATAAATTAATTCGGTAATTTTTTTTTCAATTTTTCAAATAAGATTTTTGTTAATTTATATACTTTTTTAATCAATCTTCGATAAGGCAGGAATTGATGTTCATTTTTAATCTCAACATAAGCGTGTTTTTTTGTTTTTTTAAACTACTCTTTTTATCATTGAGTATCAATACTAATTCACTCGAAGCCAAAAGTTCCGCTGTTAGCAATTCTGGTTTTTTACATATGGGGTTATGGTTATATATACAACTAATTAAATAGTTTACTCAATATTATATGTTTATAATTTATATTATTATTAAAATAAAGCATTAATTGGCATGGAAATAATTTTGAGTGTTTTAAAATTATAAGTATTATTTAGTGTTAATAGTTCATCGTTAAATTAGAAAATAATATATGTTAATTTTCGTAGTTTCATGGCTAGCTGTATAACAAGACAATAAAACCTTAAGCAATTATGGAATTGTAAATATAAAATTTGTATAGCGGCAAATGGTTGCATTAATTTATCTTCAAACGACATTTATTTGTTTCAAACGAATTGAACTATAGATATATTTACATTATAAAAACCACTGAAGCTACGTTGCTATAAAATAATTTTGCCAGACCTCATAATAAAACATTCATTCAACAATTCAATTATTTATTACACGGAACAGTATGTTTCATAAATTGGATCACGCAATAATCATCAAACAAAGGCCTGCGGTTTTCCAAGTCAATTAATTTGCAAATTTTAAGGACGACATCAATCATTGATTTCATTAACGTTCCTCTATTCTGTTTACTTACTCTATACAATATAATACACAAAATATTTGTTTTATAATATGAGGTTAATTAAAATCTGTATTTTTAACGAAAAATGGGTTTGTTTCAGTTTCAAGTATCATTATATATTTTGTAATAATTGTAATATACAATTATTATATTCTGCATTTAAAGTTACGTGTTTCTCATTCTTTCAATATGGATTAAAAACCATTGTTGAGTTGTCATTATTATTGGAGATCTAAAAGTTTTTTATTTGTTTCTTCGAACCGGAAAATGTAGTAAATAATATGAATAAATATTTTTCTATTATATAGACTACTTTTATGAGAATAAGGAAAGACTATATCAAAAGAAGCGCACAATAGCGCCTATTTTTCGTCAACGTCATTGTTACCTCTGGAGCTACTGTGAATTTAGATTAATTGTAGACTAACGTGGTTGATTGGTTGGTTGGTTGTTATCATATACCTTCGTCAGGGAATGGTAACAGTTGTATATGAGCTTTGTCTTGGAAATATTGCTTTGTAGGGCTTGTAGTACTGATTTGCTATCCGAAAGGATTCCAATGGAGTTATCCTTTACCTTCGTGTCAAAACCCCTAGCCGCTTCGATGATGCCCATATCCCGTTCCAGACCTTGTTTTCGAACCGTCAGTGAAAGTGGACGTGCTGAGCTATATCAAACAACTGGTTTTGAATATAATACAACTTAAATAAAATGTTCAAATTATAAGTTGAGGTATTTAGCGAATATTGCATAATATGTAGATTGACATTCTGTTTTCTTACTTGGCGTGTTTCTCGTGACAGGGTACGAGGAGCGATTTGTTCCCTTCCCTAAAATATGGTGGATTTTAGCGATGGCTGGTCCATGCGTCATGTCGTAAACGGGCGATTCTTGTGTGGGCTGGTTGATCCAGTTACCAGGAACTCTGTTTTATTTTAAAATTGAAGTTGTTTAATATTTATTTTATATTTTCTGTAATTGCTAGTAATATTCTCGCATAATATCTTTATATATTTGCAGTGTGTGCGGAATGATGCATCTACTGTAGGTACTCAATAACTCTTGATTTACGTATTAATTTACATTTACTATTTTTAACTCACTCGTGTAAGGCGATGAGTATTTGACGTTTAAGTATTTTTGTAATATCACTTTACATTTATTGTAATAATTGAAATGATTTGTACTCGCGAGTTTTCATAGAAAATATAGTGAAGTATGAAACAGTGTTAGGTAGCAAATTAATCTGAAAAGAATATTATAAATAAATTTTATTATTTTAAACACACTCGCATAATTTTCGAACCCTTTAAACATTATTCGAAATTAAAATATTCTGTGCGTGTACTTTACTTTATTTTTATTTATATTAAACATAATATGTCATCAACATAATATATTTTGATTAATTAATGAATAATACTAGGTTGTACCAGCTAAGCTACTTAAGCATCGTATGTTTCGACAAGCTTTTGGCATAATTTTAAATTTTCACAGGTGTTAGTAGGTGGGACATGCGCTGAGTCAGTTCAGCCAAGTTCCGCGCACAATCTGATAGAGAAAAGTCAACCGAAACAGCTATTTAAGTGAATCCAGTCAGTTTCATTTCGCCTGACTCTTATACATGTAAGAAATTTGTCTTACCTGTGGCTCAATTTATTTTCATTTCAATCTCGCAGTTTAAAAAAATATTTGTCGATATTGTTGTTTGATGTCTTAGCTGATGGTCGCGTTAATAATGCTTTAATTATATTTCAACTAAATGTAATCAACAATCCTTTATTTCTAATTCTAATGCTATAAAGGTACCTAAAACTAAAATGCGTGTCTCTATAGCACCAATAAAATTCCATGGTATTATGTAAGAGGCGAACTCAGAAACATTTTGAGGATTAAAATCTTTGGTCTTATTGCATCAAGACTCACTCTTCTATACTTCAAGTATACTTGATGCTTCACGGAGCGCATTTTTACGGCTAGTAGATTTCAGTATAGGTCGTGCTCGAATAATACAAGTAATATATATTTAATAATATACAATATTTTACTGTCATTGCTATTGCTATAAATAAAAATAATCTAGTCCCCGGCTGTGCGATCACTTACATATTCAGCTGTGGAGTAGTGGGATTAACGTCAGAGCCATTTTTAATAAAACATTTAAATTTATTTATAAATAATACCTGAACAGTGGCTGGGACTTTGTTATAAAAGTGTACCTTTAAATTTTTCATTTACCCTTAAAGCTATTATGTATCTTCTGAAGCTTACTAGAACGTGAATTTGTGAACGTATATTAAATTTTCATTATTAGTGTCTTGTCAATTTCTCATGGGTTTCATCATTCATCCACTTAATATTGTAACGAGTCAAGTGAAGTTAGCAGCAGGTGTCTAAGAGGTGGCGTTGGTGTAGCGGTGTGAAGTGCGATGCGAGTAGAGGAGGGGCGAGGAGAGGAGAATATTCTTAATTGTAAAATCTGTTATATCGTGGTTTATGATAGAATACTGTTTTTATTTTCCTTGATTGCTTTACAATATAATAAACTTACGATTAAAATTCTTTCACAGTATTTTTTTTGAGTCTTATGATAACGAGTAATATTGATACATATTATAATGTTTACATTGGACCGTTTTATACGTTACACGTAGGAAATAACTTTTTTTTTACTAAATACCAACGTTGCACACAATAATAATCCTTATTTTAAAGCGCACTCCTAAATATAATAATAGAAATTGTATACTTCACTTACAGGCTAACTCAACATGCATAGCTACATAACTACAAAAAAAATACAATAATATTAAAAAAATAAAACAAATAATGCAATACAATATTAAAACTATAATGTATAATATCCAATATATTAAAAATAATGAAAGAAATAATTTAAATTTTATTACAAGAATACTTGCATTACCATAAATAAACAATAAAATAATTGAAGTGAACAAATTTTAAGGATAGCTTCAATTTATAATTCCATTAATCATGGCCTGAGCTCTTCTCGTACTGAACAGAACTATAGAAACTCACACAAGAGCTTTTATAACAATGACTTCGTTTCAGTTTCAAGGGTCATTAAATATATTTTTCATAATAGACTTTGGCTTTCAGTTACTATAGGTACTGCAATGTTGAACTGTTTTGTTATTGTAGCTAAATAAAATAACATTGCTTAAATATGATTTCTATATTACTTTTAATATAATTGTTATAATCATGTAAATGTTATGTATCAACTATATAATATATATATAAAGGATTATTATGATACAAGCTACTTAGAATAATGAAATAATCTTAAGATGCCAGTGAAACAGGTTATTTTGCCTAGGTGCCCGTTTTTTTATGCAAAAGAGTGTAATATACTATGTAAATATTGAATATTAGAGTATATTTTTGAAGTAAAACTTCTTTAGGCGTGACTTCTTTACCCCCAAGGTAACACAGATTTTTTTTCTGACGGAAGTAACGCTCAGTACAGAAGTTAATTGAGAGAATTTTAATGGTTAATATTTCAAATTGCTGGGTAATATTTTTTAAAAATCTCCAAGTGTTTTTATTATTTATTTATTACTACTATTGCAATAAATAATATATATGTTGGCAGAAATTTTCTGACATTCGTTAATTTGTTTTTGGTTTTTGTTTTCCGTTTCCATTTTTTATTCATTTTTTATTCGAACATCGAATAAAGATCCGATTTTGAAGTCACACTGTGAAGTAAATAAATAGTAGTTAAAAAATCTAAAAAACACGCTTTTTATAGAATTTTTAATTTGGTTGATATATTATTAAAGCGTGTTTTTTTAAACTTGCACTTTATTTGCATTGTTGAAGTAAAAATTCTCTTTGGTAATCGAAAATTTCGTAATACTAGATAAATCGGTTAAAGGTAAAGGTTGAAATTTGAAATTTGAAATTAACTTCAATTCCTGTCATATAGACGATAGACGAAAATTATTTGAATCAACAAAATCTTAGGAAAATGGAATAATTTTATCAAATTAATGTATTGTCTTCAGTCCTCGATAAATCTAGGAAGTTTGAACCAAATCTGGCCGTTTAAAGTGGCTTAAATCGCACCTAAATGAGTCGGTTACCAACAAACATACATACAAGTAAAGCTAATAAAAAGCGTGAAAAAATAACACTTTTGCCAATTAATTTTATATTGGCAACCTACAATTCGTACAATATAGCTTATATTGAGAAGAATCGGCTAGTAACACAACAATTACACTTATATTAATTGAACACCCATTATTGTCATCTGCAGCAAAAGGGCCTTAAAGTACTTAATATTATGAACTATATTGATATATAATAATTTAATACAGAATTAACTTAATAATTCAAACTTGTTTTTACAAAAAATCATTCATGATAGTTTTATTTAAAGAAGATACGAAAATTAAATTACTCGTCAGAACGCCACAAGTGCCTCCATTTAAAAGCCAAGTTACACTTGACTCGGCATAGCTGGTCGCTTGATTAAAGCCGGTACAAACCGCTAGATCAAGGTACATTAACGCGTGTAATAAGACCGCGATGATAAAAGATTTTAGCCGAATGAATGTTGTACTATTAAACGAAAAATTATTAATTTATTATAAGTTTTAATTGACTTGAATATACATGAGGTAATAGTGGTGGTAAAACAAACAAGCCTGCTGTTATATTTACGACAATACGATATTTCTCAGTTTCAATAGCCATCGCCATGCAGCAATCTTTCGTCACATGAAATTTTATCTCTTTCTCTATATTATGTAAGCCTTTACATACTTTACCTTTACAATCGCATACCTTTACCAGTGGGAGGGTCCTTTGCACAGGATACCGGTAAGATTATGGGTACCACAACGGTGCCTATTTCTGCCGTGAAACAGTAATGTGTGTTTAGATCTGAAGGGCGCCGTAGCTAGTGGAATTACTACCAAATGAGACATAAAATCTTATGTCTCAAGGCGACGAGCGACAGCACGTATCAATTTCCATCATCTGAACGTCCTGTTCGTCTCGTCCCTTATTGTCATAAAAAAAACCTGAACTTGTTTGAAAAGCAATTGAGTGCTTCAGAAAAGGTCCAACTATTATAATCTTGTTATAAGACCGTTTCTTCTGTGTAAATAACCAACGTATATCTTTCAAGCTGTTTTGTTAATTGTAGTGCAGTATTCTTCAGGCACTTAAAGTAATACCTAGATCATTATACAAGGAACCTTTATATATTCCTGCATCCTTAAAGCAGCATTAAAGTGCTTAAAGCTAACGCGAAATAAACCCAAAACTGCTTGTATACGAGACGTGGCGGGGAAATCTCGCGAAGTACGCAAGATTAATTCCCTCTTCCTATACATTATGTCCGGCGTTCTTCTACAGTGAAGCTTTTAAAAAAGTTTCTTCCACGAAAAGCGTCGTTGTCGCAATAGGTAGAACCGTTGACTCTCACTCCCGGTTCCATCTTGCCCGTCACTTACCAATGCGTGCACTTATTTTCATAAAAAAAATGCACACAAACTATATATATGTTGCAATACAATGGTTGCCATTAAACGTCCTCTAAAAACTTTACTTCCGCGAAATGAAAGTTTTGTTTACTACTGAGATTTGAAAAAATGCCTTCTAATAGTTTTTCTCCACGAACCGGGCCTCGTGAAAAATGACATTCTTTGCGCAATTGCATCGAAATGTATTATTATTACCAGTGAACTCCCGCTGCATTCGAAAAAAGTTGCGAAATTTTAAGACTATCATTAGAAATAACAGATTTCATTATAATAAACTAGCGGACCGACAGACGATGTTCTATTAAAAAAAAAACTCTCGCCGATGGAAGTTCGTAAAATGTTCATAAATTTCTTGTGCGTCGAAAATTATCTAGTTGTTGATCTCTGAGGTTTACTGGCTGCCTCGCTTTACTCTTGTGATTTTCTGAATCACAAGAGAGTCGTCACACAACGTCGAGCCCATACTAACGTGGTGTATTTTACCTGCAATTTCTTGTTCTTCGTCAGTCCAATTCGCAATGTTTCGGATCCTAGTTGCATTACGTCTATGTCGGGAAAGATAGCACAATAAGCTAATAGAAAGTCGAAACAAACACACCCACCCAATGACATTCTATACATAAGAACGTCATTGCACCCACCAGTTAACTTGAATAACATGACGTGCACTGTCAGTTATATTTTATTACTCATGTAGCGTGAAACTAAAAAACAACTTCATTGAATTCTTTCTATTCTCGAGATGTCATGAAAATGTCAATCCATACAAATTGTATGAGAAAATAAATGTTTTTATAATAATATTTTTCTGTGATTTTTTTGATATTTTATTACTTATTATCCTATTTCAGACTAAGAGAAACCCAAAAAATCAAACAACAGAAAAAATGGTCTAGCCGTTCTTGAGTTATAAATGGTGTAACTGACACGACTTTTGTTTTTTTTTTGTTTTATATATATATATATATATATATATTTAATCGATTTATTTTTTGTATCATCCCTAGCCCTACATTTTATATCTTAGTATTAATCAATATATATTGTTTTCATAACTTGTTGTTATAACTCAAGGCACGGCAGTCGGCACTATCCATAATTAATAAAAAAATATTTTCTTTATACGAAATATCTCATCATTGGATAGTTCTTGTTTCAAATTTGATCTGACAATAATAATTATCAGATGAATAGTTTAATGTGAACGTAGTGTTTAAATTGTCTTTGGTTTAATGTGTTAAAAAAAATTCACATTCACCATTAAATCACATAAAATTACATTCACAAAATACATAATTGAAAATGGTAGTTGCCGTGTGTATAAAGTTTACTTTGTGTAGATTCAAGTACAGAGAGCGTTAAAAGACACTTTTTCAGGACACGAAAAGTGCATTTGCTGTTCCATCATAAACGTTTCTTTGTGGTTACTGTGTCGACTCACTGATGAACCTTTATTCGATTTATTTGTTTTCATTCCACTTTTATTGTTATATTGGATATAGAATTAAACTAAAACATGCCTCAATGTGACCTCATGCAAATGGATAAGAACTTTATTATGATAAACGATATATGTAAGTCAGACATATATATATGTATTATATATATTACTCCTCTACGTGTGTAACCATGCTCCTAACCTCGGCCCTCACACCGCAACTCATTTCTAAAGAAGCTCGCACAGGATCTTTTGATTCAGTACCACAAATAATATTTTTTAAATTTCTTATGTAGAGCTCTAGCGTATTAGTACTTATGCTTCCTTATCGGAGCAATTGCAGACAGCATAGGAAAAAAAAGGCAGAATAAATGACGTAGAAATGTGATATTTGCAAATGAGCATGCAACCTAATGAATAGCAGTCAGGTCTGTGGGACGAGGAGGTCCGTAATCTTTGCGAGACATAACTTGTATGTTTGTAAGTAACTCATGTATAAAAATGTAATATTTATTTAGACATAACTAGATGAGAAGATATTGTTGTGTCTTGTTTAAGAAAATAGGCTGTGCCAATAATTAATCTGTTAGTTACATCCTAATTTCGAATCGTGGCAACACTCAATTTAATTTTCATTAATAAGCAAAGCATTAGTATTAAATGGAAAAGTAGGCTGTGACTTGATGCGTTTCATTAATTTTCCGGGAAGTCCACATAAGGTCTATATTGAAATCCCTTTCTTCTATATTGAACCTATTTGACTCATCTCATCCCATGTTACGGTAATTAGAATGGGTCGATCATATTGTTCAGGAGCCCTTCGCGTTTTGAGTAAGTCACCTAATGTCATTTTAATGTACTCGATGTGAAGTTAAAAGTTATTTCCTCTCAAGTAAGTAATGCAAATAGTTCGTCGGCCAACTACTTCAATTGGACATTTATACTATCTCAAGTTGGTTGAGTTGCAAATTGTTCATAGAAAGTTCTTTAACTAATTTAAAGCTTCTGTGCTGATAGTTATTTAATAACAATCTTCCTAACTATGACCATTATCTTTGCTGAGACTTTGTACTATATTTATAATTAAAATGGATGATACATAAAGTAGGTTTGTATCTAATAAAGTTGCAAATTATTAGGTCAAAAAAATGGCTGCGACACTTTTCTACGTCCGATTTATTTGAAAATTTGCACTCGAATCTAGGACCGAGGACAAGATCATTATTTTGGCTTTTTATCCTGACTGGAATCACCAGGATATTAAAATGTCAGTATATTATATTACAAATGGAATCATTGAATATGATTTTCATTTGATGTCGTTTTGCTTCATGACTAGACTAACTAGAGACTTAATTAAATAATGTGTCGTGGGAGTTTCAACGCCGCGCCGCGGACAATATAGTTAATCAAAAGGCAATGTATATTTTCATACCAAGCTCTTTTGTATCACAACAATCCCGGCCTTAAGGGTATGATAATTCAAAAAGGAATCCCATCCTAGTTGGTGGTATTCTGTACCATTGGCATGTAAAAGGCACTACTCTAAACACGGTTAATCATTTAAAAATTCGGAACTTATGTTTCTGAGTGTGAGAACATAACTGTGTAACTATCATTTTCGCTAGAATTTCCATATAATTATTGATTTCATGACAGATACATTTGGATGGGAATACAGCATCATACGATATCACGGAATCAAAACTCAAAGTGAGGCAACCTGTTGAACCTTGGCACTATATGTAGCTAGGCTATAGCCTCGTTTCAAAAATTACCGCGACGTTTAATTCTACTGTCTAATGTATTCTGTACGTGACTACTCAATGTGAATGTAGTCGCTTACCGCCATTAAGCCGGTGTTTGGTGTTATCGACGTTAAAAAGTTTGATTTTGTTCAGAATTTGTTAGTTATTTTTTGTTAAATAATAATTAATAATTAAACGGATAAAACGGTTTTGGTGACGAATAGTTAATGTAATTATATAATGTGTCCTAGGTACATCATAGTACTGGCCTAGGTACATAGGGTATGCTGTGTCTTGATCACAAATCTCTTTTTTCGTTTTTATTATTAAAACACATGTAAGTATTAAATATACATTTTTAATATTTGGGTGATGAATACCCAAATAATAGACCTATCAAAATATGCAAAAGTGGTTTGAGTACAGTTCAAAAAATGAGAAAGTGCCGTATGACATAAATGGATGTCGTTAACAATTTATGCATAATATGAACTGCGGGTACCAAATGGAAAACAATCAACCGCATACTGGGCCAGAGGGCATGCAGTGGCCATCTCCTACACAAACATAAAGAAAACCAAATTATAATTATGTTTTAAACATGTTCAGTTCTAATATTAGAATTTTATTTTAATTTTCTTACGGAAATGCATTTGTCGCAAGACCGACTATTCACTATTTTTGTTGTATAGAATAAGAAATACATTACGAGTCACCTCAAACTAATACGTACCCAAGTAAAATAAAAATATGTCCCATATATTGAAGTGCCTGAATAATTTTCATTCAGTCTAGCTTACGATTCAGGTCACCATAAAATCGCTATCTGATGGTTTTCAACAAGCTATGGAGTCATCATTTATGAAGCTCTGAGGACCTCTTGCTACAATCCTCAAGGGGTCATTACTGACTCACAAAGATATTTAATGGAGTAAAGGAAAATTATTATTCACATACTTAAAGATATGATCATACTTGATAAAATTCAATCCTAAAAGAAAATTGTCCACGTAAAAGTTGATGCACAAAATATTTTTTCGCGCTTTTGTTTATTATCTACAGGTAACTTTGTCTTTTGGACAATGTCGGCTAGAAGACTTACATACACAAATAAAACAATACGAGATAAAATCAACACAAAGAGCAGTAGAACGAAGTATCCTAAATCTAAAAATACATAACATTTAAAAACGAAATTATAAGAAAAATAACCAACCAAAAATAACCTAATTCAGATACTCTTGAATATGTTTTAAAACAAAAATGGCAGCCGGCAGGAAATATCTGCAGAGTAAAAGACAAAAAATGGACGCTGAAGGTAACGAAATGGAAGGGGCCGATAGGGAAAAGACAAGTCGGAAGAACCAAGAGACGGTGGTCAATGACATAAAAGCGATAGCGGGAAAGGAATGGATAAAAACAGGACAAGATAGAGAACGATGGAAAAATATGTGGGGGACTTAGGCCCAGATAGGGGTGAGTATTAAATCAATAATTAGTATTAACTGTTCTAACTTTGTGTACTTTAGAATTAACAAAAACATTTTGTAAAAAGTAATTCGGACTTAATAAAGCTTTATAGTGTAATCACAGACACTGTATAGAATAATAGACCTAAACATATAACACATGAAATGAAGTCTGTTAATATAGGTTGTGAAAAAGCTACCATACATTCATTTAGTAATACGTGTATACAGTATACGCTTGACTAGACGAGTTTATTTAATAGACTGAGTAAGAATACTTTAATCTGAAATCTGCCAAATATATTGTCTTCATTTTTTACAAAACACTAGCCGTAGTTATGTTGAATAAGACATAACTAAGGCTATCAGATATTTATGAGTAACGAGCCTATCCACGTGTGAAACGCCTTAAATAGAGATTTATGGTACGGAAAACCTTTGTAACATACGATGGATATAAAATATGATTTGTAACTTTGTACAATATTCGTATAATTTTGGCTATATATTACAAACTGTAATTTTCACAATGCTAAAAAACAGCAAAAGATTATCAGAAAGCAAATCGCAAGACTGAAATTTTGTTCCAAATTGGGCTCGCTAATAAAAATTATTCTAATTGTTCATCCAGCTAGGCTGCAAGTAATTTATTTATTTATTTATTTATTCATGTATAGGAAACAAACAGTATTATGATACTTAAATATTAACAAATCTTAAAACTTACACTTTCACCAGTGAAGTTTCCAACAATTTATACGACACTTTTAGTTAAAAGGTAAGCAACGGTAAGATAAAAACCACAAAACAAAAGTAATACAAATTAACAACTAATTACAAGCTATATAAGTTACACAATACTATACACGCCTATTATACAATACTATAATGAATTAGTTACAAATGAGATAAGTATTAAGAAAAAAATGTAAGAATGGGGTTAAAAAAATCAGTAATTATTTAAATTATCACAAACCAATGATCTGAAAACATTTAACTTTTCATGAAATATGTCAATATGACTGTATGCTCTATTATAACAGTTACATGCCCGAATTATAAACCTGTTCTTTCCATGTACTGTTCTCGCATAGGCAACATCTAATACATCTTTACATCGGGATGTAGGCCTTCTGCAGTGTAATCCTATTTTACTTAATAGAAATGGATAATATATTACTAATTCCAGCTTTTTTATATAACAGGAGATGATGTTTTTTTAACAAGCCAAAACATATAATATTATAACATACATTCAATAAACATACTCTGACCTTACAAAAACCTAGTTTTTATTTAAATTCCTAGACTTAAACCTTTATTTTGTCATCATGTTTATAAAAATAATGTACCTGGTGTGCGCCATTCAAACAAAATCCATTCAGCGTCTGCTAGTTTAAGTAGCAGGCAACACTACATTCAAAATTACAAACCTCCAAATTAATACTGTTACAAAAATTTCTTTATTCTGCATCTTATTGCTTAATCAAAATTTATTTAAGATACAAAGTGAATAGTTTACATTAATATTAATAATTATAAAGAACACCTACTCGCTCAGGAGCTATAGACAATCTATCTCAGGAGATAGATGGTAGAGGCTCTGGTGTGCACGATCTCGTAGAAAGTAGACATATTACGAATTAAGCTGTGAGTGTACGGTCAAAATAATTATGTACAAGTGAAACCATTTCAACTATTCCATCTGACAATAATGATAGTCTGTCAGATGAATAACATAACAATAAGTATCACAATACCAAAACATAATCACCGTTTATTTTTCCATCACACTATTAATACGTTGAATGAGACATAACGATGAGAGTTATGATATTTATGACTAACGAGCCTATTCACGTGTGAAATGATTCTAAATGGAGATTTATGAAACGGAAAACGGTTACATATGCTAGCTATAAAATGTAATTTGTAGACAAGGAATATAGCAAAAGTCGATTACGGAATAATATATCATCAGATAATATTTTATAGGATAAGATAAATATGCGTATAGATAACCTGATTTTTGAAGTGAAAACTTCTTTAGCAAAGTTGTGATTTGAAAGTCGATGAAACGAAATAGCGAGACATAAATTCATTAGATTTAACATGGGATAAAATGAGATAGGAAGCATTATACAGTGTTTTGGTACCAGATGATCATAGCTGAAGAAGAGATTATCTTATGTATATTTACGCGAGTAAAACTTATTAATTATTAAATTCTGACGTCACGCACCCTTCGTATTACTAAATAGACACCAGTAAAACATAAATATGGTAGCGGTGATAGGATGTCTTTCATGATGCTGTCGAAATCATGTGTCATCCTAGCAAAATGTACCAGGACTTCATATGCAGTTTATAGGTTTATGCACAATGCAGGTTTCACATCTGACATGTGTACTTTTAACGTACGAATTTTTTTTATACTAGAGGAGACAAACGGGCAACATGCTCACGTGATGAGAAATGGTGAGGCAACCGCCCATGGTGGCTCGAATTTGAGCCTTACATAGGTTCAACTCTCTAGAGTGACGCTACAGGATCGTATTTTACAAATGAAACCTACTCGACCCTAATCATCTCTCTTTCAAATATAAATAATTTGCTATCTTAAGTGATCCACCTCACTTCTGAAATTAAATATGCATGCCGCATCATCAATCAATTAGTAAAAATTAAATTTGCGCAAGAGGCGTTCGGAACGCGCCGGCGACTTGCTGGAGACACGGCGCGGAAGCAGTAGTAATCGAATCCGAGTGCGAACATGAAAGGGGATTCGTGTTTGGTGTATATAATATTATATTGTGTTTGTGGTTTCTGTCTGACCGTCCATCTGTAACACTTCAACATTATTATTGTGTGTGTGCGTGTATTTATAGATGTGTAGAATTGAGCGAGTTTAGAATGAGGACTATCTGGTCGTTTGGGCGCAGTGTTGTTGATTTTGTCTCGTTCGTCCAGGTTGACTAGTAGAACGAAAAGGAACACCAAACTTGATGGCTCAGGTCAAGGAGAGTTTGCCCTCTATCGGTTTGAAAGGTGGGCTCATACAGTGCGCACGAGCCTGTCTGATAGGCCTAGTTTGTACAGCTTACATATTGAGCCAATGTACTATACTTTGTTCAAAACATTTACGACATATAGAACATTTTCCTCGAGTTTATAAGTGTTACTTGGCTTGACTAGATTTGAGAGTCTTTGTAATCAACTTCACATGGATTGTTTTAGGGAGATTATTGTGAACGAAAATGTGGTGAATTTTCTCTTGCAGTGCGATCTTGAACGATACATCATTCAACCATTAATGAAACAAAGATATCCGTAAAAAGTTGGCTAACTTTTGTGATAAAATGTCGGAACTCCTAACATCTGTCGGGAATCGTAACATAAATTTCTGTTATAGCATATGCATTGCGACCACGAAGAAGAAAGATGTAAAAACGCCAAGTTTACTGTTTTACGCAAACGACCTCCGTCAAGTACTAATTTATTGTTAATAAATAATACTTAAAATAAGTAAAGATAAAATACTACAGAAACGAGGTAAACAATAAATTCTTTTGTTTATTTTGCGAGCATATTGTCAAGTGGTGTATCTGTCTTTCGAGCAACAGTTTGCGGGTCCAAACCTCGCTTAGATACTTTTCTGTATATATCTATATACATCATCTGATCGTGGTGGGTATGATTAGAGTAACATTATTATTAAACCATAAAAAAATATGGTTTGATTTATATATTATATATAAATTAAACCATAATATTAAACATAGCATCATAATCTTGAACTCAAGAAATGGCTTTTTTTCCCTCCCGTGTTGTGTTTACGATATTTTACCACACATGTAAAAGAAAGTTTGCTTTTTTACACTGTTTTCCGGAATAAACATGGCACTTTTCGGCCCTTTGAATTTGTTGACGCACGTAGTTGTTAAATTCTCTTTGGTTGACGCATTATAACGTTTTGTTACAAAACTTAATTTTACTTTTTCCGTGGAATTGTAATAAAATAGTGTTGTATATAATACGACGACGTGATAATTATGTTCATAATTTCGATATATACATACATACATATCTAACATACACGGCTGTCTCACAGAAGTGTAGCTAGATATGACACAAATCTGATGGAGGTCGGCTTATTGCGGTCTTAATCTTAGCTCTCTTACGTAAGCTGGTGCTCCTTGTCAATACATTTCCGATGTGCATAAATCAGAACGGGGACCAACCAGGGTGGGTCTTATCCAACATTTCTTTAACGTTTGCGATATTAATTTAAACAGTCAATATATTAAATGAAATTCCTTTATTCATTTAGTTTTAATTTGTACGCTTGATACCAAGTATCAAAATTGACTTTCATACATCACAAGACCTCCCGGTAGTCTCTTGAGAGACCGAGACTACTAGTCTTGTTCTGAGAAGAACCGGTAAGAAACTCAGCAAGTTTTATCCTCCCTTTACAGTTTACTTTTCAGTTTTAGGTTCAGTTTTTCTTTCTTTTCAGTTTCAATACATTTTTATCGTCTTTAGATTCCTGAACTTTATAATACGAATTCTTCATTAAAATTTCCTGAATATGAAGCTTAAATTTATATAACGGAAGTTCATTGAGGCTGGATATTATGTTCGACCGACGGTGACCGCTCTTGTCGGTCAATTGAAGCGCGTAAACTTAGTAAACTTGATTGCGCGTGTACCTTTGCGATGAAAAGTTAATGCATTTGTAACCTCTTTAATAATATGTGCGTACTATTCACACAAACGATTACGGAATAAACGACGGCAAAGATATAGTGTTTACCCAATTATTATAGAGCTCCTAATTGAGAGTGAAATTTATAAAAATGTCATGAGTGTGTGAAATCTCATGCAAATAGCCAGTGGCATCGTGAATCGGTTATACGTTATCAAGCCACTAATTCTAAGACAAAGGTTAGAGTTAACCAACTGCGCACTGCTTTGACCAACACAAATTTTATTGTGGCATTGCATATTATTGCTACTTACTCGGCAAAGCTTGAGCCTGTCTGCAACCAACTTCAACAAGTGGATTTAGACATTAATTCAGTGAATGACCACATTTGCAAAATCATTAAAATAATAGAGAGGGTCACAGACAAACCGCATCACAGGTTTTTTTTTTTGTAAATGCGAATTGTGTAATTACTGCCTACTAATTATTGTGAATAAAAAAATGATTTCCAACAGACGGCTTTTTATTTCAATAATTCCTCGAGATTCCCAAGGGGTGTGCACCCCCTGGCACCATCCTGCCGGCGCCCATGGGAACAGCAAGTCTATTTCCACTTCTGGTGATTACATTGTGATAATCACTATTCTTCATATACTCGTATACTTGTTTCCTTCCACTCTACATAACCAAAGTTCAAAATTCTCCTCTCTCGTTTTAATGTAAGTAATTTGTTAAAGTATCAGAGACATGTAAATCACTACAAAATAAGACAGAACTTTTAATCTAAAATATCATAAGCACAAAATCGTTAAAACTTTCGATAAACCTTAAATTTTCGATATATTCCATTCGAAGTTAGAGGCAAATGTATTTTTCATGTTCTGGAGGCACGTTCGTTGAAAGTTTAAGTCTTACTTACACTTATTGTATTGATACAGATCTCCAAACATAACCCTACTTTGTTTTTAGAACTTTATTTTACTGTTTATGTGATGAAGAGTAACTCATAATAACTCGAGCAGTAAAAGACATTAGTTATACCAAACAAATTACCTATACAAATAAACAATCAACTGACTGTAAGACGGAAAAAACTCAATTCATTTACATATTTTATGTTTGTTTCCTCAAGTCTGTCTTTATGAACCAGTCTGATTCCATAAAAAATCAGTTATTAAGTATATATATTATGTCTACGTGTAAGTCATAAATTCTTTTAATTTTAAATTCCAATTCCAATTCAAATTCATAAATTGTTATTCAAAATTTAAGGATTTTAAATTACTTATTGAACGTCAAGCCCGATTTCAGAAATGATGATATTTTATTAACGAAGATGGAAAGTTTTTTTTATAAAAATTCATGTTTTCATTCATGCTAAGACATTATTATACTTTTGAGGAATGTGACTCATCTCATTGAAGTCCATAGCTCCGACTATTTCTGTTACTAGTCGCTACTCACTGGTGGCTCCCTAGAAAAAACCTCTCTGTTGTGTGTTACAACTAGCGCTGGTAATTCGATATAAATATTTATTGAAATGGACTATATTCGATTATTTTATAAATGAGGAATAAATGTGAGACCTCTTAGATCCCTACCTCAATGTGCAAAATCGGGCCTAAGATAAAATAGTGACCAAATTACCTCACCTCTTCCTGCCTCGGATCCAACACCTTAACTTCCAGCTTGATGGATGGCACTCGTAGCTCAGTTGAAGTGCGTCACGGACGTTAAAAGGAGACTTATGAGTCGAAACCGTTACGTAAGAGGCAACAATAGAACAAGGGGGTTTTCAGAGTGTAAAGTGACAGCACCTCTTCTTCACAGTGGTCGGACGCAGACTTTCGACTCCTGTGTGATTGTTCGCACAAGCCGGTGGGCGTTGACAGCAAAAAATATAACTTTACAGTCGCTTCTATCCACCACCGTCATTTGCACATTGATCGAACAATCTCTGTCATACTATTTCTAGAATCTTCAGCGTTCAATTGCAGCGTTTTGGCGAGAAGAAATTCGATTACAATTCTTTTTAACACGATGGTAAATTGTGGTAAATTTTTGATAAAATATTTGAATATAAAAAACAGCTTCGACCTCCGAACATTAATATACAGTAATAGTTCACTAACTAACGCTCCCGCTATAAATCACAGACCAAAAAGTTTTTCCAATAGACAGCTGTTTACTGAATGCAAAGATTTGTCTCGTATATTATATGTATCTGCAAATGGAAAGTCGAATAGTAAAGTTTTTGTTTTCGCTTGACATTACCTTCTTAGTATTTTGAATATGAAATTTTAACCGACTTCAAAAAAGGAGGAGGTTCTCAAAACTTTCGACTGGGTGAACCGATTTTGATAATTCTTTATTTGAAAGCTGGTGCTGCCCGTGTGGTCCCATTGTATTTTGGTCCAGATCTGACAATGGCATCCATGAGAAAACCATAAAAGTCTTAAATTTTCTATACATACGTATAACAAAGTGAATGATAAATTTACGAATAACTCAATATTACGACAACCGATTTCGATGATTCTTTTTTTATTGGAAAGGATATACTTCAATGATAGTTTGTTTAGGTTCTGACTACGCAATCCATGACAAAGTAACGGAACTCTTCAATTCTTTAAGAGCAAATTAACGATACTCGGCCGAATCTTTATTATGCTATCCGGATATTCAAGTCATCTACCATAACATAGTTATGGTCAAGTAATTGTCGTAGTCGAATATGATGATCAATGGGACTCCTTAACGACTTACAGTAAGGGTGCGATCTGTGGCAGAATTTCTAACTGTCTGTAATTGCAAAGCACTTACGTTCATTGCTGCACTGAAAAATTTAGTATATCGACACATATTTATATAAATTGTTAGTTAGTGTACTTCAAATACACTAAAAATCATAAAACAAAAATTTTTACAAAAAAACAATCAAATTCAAAAACACTATCCCAAATCAATAGATATTATATGCACTAAAAAGTATAAACATAATTGCGTATTTTTATACAATCTAATTAATTAATCTAATTCTAGTTACGAATATTTTAATTTTTGGAGTCGGTGTCATCCAAGGTTTGTTACTACATACATAGTTACAGGTGAGATGTGCTTGAGGCGAGAGCGGGAAGGACACCAATTCTAAACATAACAATAATCGTAACTAGAATAAGATTAATTAATTAGGTTGTATAAAAATACACAATTATTTTATACTTTTTAGTGCACATAATATTTATTGTATTGGAATAGTGTTAATGAAGTCGGTTGTTTTTGCTAAAAAAATTTTTAGAGTTTATTGCGCCGCTTTTTCTCTCTCAGAGCGCGATTTGTTTCCGAAGCGGAAGTAGTATCTAGTATATTAGAAATGACATCAAAAAGAATTACTTATAAAGTAATCAATTTAAAAAATAAATGCATTTTATTAGATACAACACACACATTGACAAATCAGAATTGGTCATGCATTTTCGGGCCGTCTGTTTGTATATACGCTAATATATTCTAAGACTATGATAGTGTTGATAAGGACTATTATTTTATGAGTACGTTACCCAATTTCTGTAACATGCAATTGAAACAAACTTTCTTTTCAACACATGCGTATTATAAAACAAATATTTTTCTTTATCTTTCGATGTAAGATTCTAGTCTTCTCAATAATAAATTAAAATATTATCTATAAAATATTAAAGATCACTAAGCATATGGCATGAAACTACATTACTTACGAGTATCGAAAAATATAGCCCTGACGTTGCTCCCTCAGATTTCCACCTGTTTCGTTATTTGTTATTAAGTAACGGTAGTTGTTACCTTTATTATCTAAGTGTGTTCTGTGATCGGTGACATGTATAAAAAACCGATATCGGCTAGTAATATACTCGATGGATTATAGATAGATTTGAAAATACTAGATATTTTATGAAAGTGACACTAGACACAATACACTAATAAAACAGCTATGCAATTCTCTAACGTAACCATTCGTGGCTTTACTCGACGGCGAGCTCGACGTCGAGCTAGCTTTCAATTCGACGTCTACCGTACCGATGTGGAAATTCATATTCACAAACGCATGACAGCTCGACGTCGAACTGGAGGTTGTTGTTGTACCGTTCATCACTGTTCCCTACAGCCGTTTTCAATAACCTATCTATCCATAATTTTACTTACTAGAGGTAGAAAAATCTATCCTTTTGCGCTTACTTACATTTCGATAACCTATTGACAGATAGCATTGGACTATTACTATATTGGACATAACTATGGATAGATAAGATCTTGTCATTAAACGGTGACAGCAATGTATCCGTAAGTTAAACTAAAGATAGATAGGTTAGAGTAAACTTCTAATCGGTAAAAATCCAGTTTTTTTTTTCGAAGGTAATTAAATTAAAACTGCTATGTTAATCAATTTTTTTCCTAGTAAATAATACTTGTAGTTTTAGGTATAGGAAACAGTCTATATTATAATTTTCTTTAATAATTTTTGATTAATGTTGCAGAATGTCACCGTACCCTTGCTTCTAATCTCAAAAATATTAAGGTATCACGGAGGATTACGTCTAACCTTTACATCTAACCGTTAGATGCTGTCTTGATGTAGAACAAGATTTTTTTTTGCCCATAAACCTAACGGGGGGTCTTCTTATTATATTCTAGATACTGAAAAAAAAGTTTAAATATTATTCTTTTACTGTATTTTGGTTAGAGCTGACGGTCTTGTTACCAATGTCTAAATAAATAATCTAAAACAAAACGCATGCAGTTGTTGCACGCAAGAACCTGTGAATACTAAATAATAATTATGATGACATACATTCACCGATCCCTTAGTCTCGTATGACTGACATTGGAAAAAGTCACATCCCCATATAGTTTGGGTTAATATCCGTTTATTCACAACATTATTCCTACCAAATCGTGTCGACTCTATAAAGGCCCACATTATCAAAAGCCCGTAAGGCCGACAGTATCTACCTTTTACTTAATTTATCTGTGTGGTTGCTATTATATTTTACAGCATTTAATTAGATTCCTTTATTGTGAACAGAGGTTGTAGTAATATATTTACAAATTTCAATTTTGTAAGGCATTACAATATTGTGTAGGTATTAGTATAGAACTCTACGCCAGATACAAAAGTAATAGACGTTATTTTTCATTCTTTGTACGTGTAAAAAATTGTGTAAGGAAGGCTGTAAATTCTATGAATAATCTGACAAATTCCTAGCTACCATGCTCTACACAAAAGAAATAATTAAATACCTACCTATGTCTATTTAGGAACCATGATAATTTTTACGTATTCATAACCTTACCTGGCGTATCTAATTTATTGTCAATAGCCAAATTTCTTTACTTTTAATTTTTCTCCATTTAGGAAATATTTCGTCGTATTCTAGAACAGAACTTATTTCTGTTCGGTGGTCGTATCTATGTCAGTTAATTGTCTAATCTTTTTAGCCGCGCATGCTGCAAAACTTAGTCTATTAGCCAATCCTCAATATGGGAGCCGCATAACTTGGAATCAAGACCCAAAAATATAGCAGGTTCCACCGGTATTATCACCCCACCATTTAAAAAAACACTTGCATTTTTGACATTTGATACGGTAAATTTTATATTTTTAGTTTTCTTGCTGTTTAATATTAGATTATTAGCGTTAAACCAGCACAGGATGTCAGATAGAACGCCGTTTGCATCATCATAAATAACTTAGTTTTTTTTTTCACTTTGAAGTTTGAATATGAGTGAAGTGTCATCCGCAAACAATTCTACCTTGAGTTTTTTTCTATAAGGTTACGCAGATCATTTATGTAGATAAGGAAGAGGAACGGCCGATGAGTAGACCCTTGTGGTACCCCAATACAGACAGAGGAGTCCCAAGAGATCTCCAGCTATCACACAAACCTTCTGAATACTATTATATAGTGACATAGCTCGCTGGCCTGCATTGAATCGATTGTGATGAAGTTAATCACAATCTAAAGCCTTAGATAAATCACAGAAGTTATCAAGTGCATTCTGTGATTCCCCCTAGGCATCAAAAATATTTTTGATTATCTCAACACCTCTCCTGAAATTCTTCTTTTTCCGATATATGAATTTCCTTTTTTATCTACAGTATTAGATTGGGAAAAATAATTTAAAGCAAATAATATACAAGAAAGGACACTCAGAATTAAACAAATATTCGATAAATTTCGCACCGTAAATGCACCATTAAAGTACTTGAAGCTAATGCAAAATTAACTTAAAACAGTGGTATACGCGTTACGATCAATCAAGTTTACAATCCTCAATTTAACTTCCAACGCGTCTACGTAATGAGAATTTTCACAATCTTCTGAAATCTAAGTGAATTTGTTTTACTATGATTCTAATTAATCTTTAACTGGATCTTGTCAGCAGGTTAGTCCATAATGAGCGCTTCTTTCCAGGAAGCTAAGCACTTAGTCCTGCAAATAAATAACAATCTTATATCTTGTATCTAGCATTGTTATAAATACACCGTTATATTACACTATTCAACATTTTAATTAGACTACCACTTAAAACTTACACTATCAAACGAGCAGTTTTTCCTATAGAATTATATTTTTACTACATCCACTCGGAAAGTCCTTTCGTATTAATGTTATAATTAGGCCGAAACTGCATCATTAAATTCATACAAATACGAGGCTAGCGTAGAAGTTTTATGCATAAGCAAAAAATTTGTTTGATAGTCTACCTGTGATTCATATAAGCTTTCTTTTGCACAAACGTTTGGCTATTTATATTATTACTCTACAAGTTTATCAAGAATATAAAGCTTTATTACAAAATTTATTATTCTTAAAAACCTAAGGGGTTTCTTTCCGTTTTGTTGTACTGGCATAGATTCAATTACGTAGATTTGATATATTTTTATTTGTAGCTCTAAATATTTGAAGTTTTAATTATTGGCTAGTGAAGATAATGGTGGGATTTATACACAAACTTTGTGACAGCCATTTAAATAGTTTTTAGTCTGTCAAAATTAAATTTAAAATTTAGTATGTAGGAGTCGCTATAGACGTGAACAGATCTCCCCGCATGATCGGTGGTATGTGAACCGAGAGTTGAAATAGCCAAGAATCATGATCTCTACGGTGGGGAATTGTTCCATACGGAATCTGTAGTCTTTTGGATGTGCTCAAGGAGCCGTTCAGTCTCTGAGTTACCGCTATGGGATCTATACTGGTATTCGTATATTCGCAGATGGTCATCACGGGCGAAACTAGACAACACAAAGATCCTTCAAGGATACTCAGATGTCGAGAACAGACTTCCCCCTTGACGTAAACACATACACCAGCCCGTGGTATTAAGGAGTTTTCCAGTTTATAAACCGGGTAGGAGAGGTAAGATGATCAGCCAGAGAGGATATCTATATCTCGGTCAAAAAAAGCAAGGCGTCTCTAGATGGAAGTGGACAGCATTTAAATTAGATCGAAGCTATTTGACGTAGCTTCAATCTCTTGCTCTAAGTGCCCCGAGTCAGCACAGATTTGCCCCCTCCAGAGACTGCGGGGCAGCCCCGGCATCCACCATTAGGTACAAGTCTAATCGTGGACTTCCAGGGACGAATGCTCCAGGATTGCTAAGTCTGCTGCTGTAATATGCTCTGGGGGATAAGCCCCCGGATATCCCACAGATCGAAAGAAGGACAGCGGCAATGCTGTTATTTCACCTAAAACCTGATAACATGAAAACACAATAGGATTAAATTTTCTTGATGCTAAAATTTATAAAGCTTTTATTTTGCGGTATCAGGATATAAATTATCATTTGTTAAACACAAAATAAATCTGTGCTCAAAATGTATCTCTCAGTAATTGGCAGACTATTATGATAGAGCGCAACCATTATAATTTTGACAGGCTATTAAAAAACAAAATGGATTCTCCTTTGTTGTTTCAGGAAAACCGATAGTCAAACAATGTTACTGTTGTTAGGACAACATTGTAAAACAACAAAATATGCAATAATGCCACGTGATTGTATCAAAAAATTAAAACTAATAATATAGCTAATAATATTCTTAGAAGTAAAATAATGGGCCAAGTTAAGTTCTGTTAGTGTGTAGTTTTTTTAATTTTATCACGAGTATATTCCAATATTTACATATTATTAAATTAAAGGAAATAAAATATACATATAATAAATACATATAATAAATACCTATGGGAATATAGCTAGTGCGCCATAGCTAGTGAAATTACTGGGCAAATGAGACTTAACATCTTATGTCTCAACGAGCACAATTATTGTAGTGCAGAATCATTTTTCAGAATTTTTGGGAATTTCAAGAATGGGCAAGGCGTATCAATTACCATCAGCTGAACGTCCTGCTCGTCTCGTCCCTTATTTTCATAACAAAAATACACGTAATAGAGAGAGTAACACTAGTAAATATATTTTAACAAATTGCTACGAATACATCTTCTAAACTGTTCAAGTTTGCAGGCTGGGAAGTACAAAAGCATGTGACGATTTTAATAATATTTGTTCTTATTCACACCTCTTTCTGAAAATTGTTTCCGGGTAAAGAGCAAGCCAAGTGAATAACGACTAGGTTAGCTTTTGTTCCATTCGCGTGACACTTGTGTTTGTACCAAAATTTTAAAACAATGAGTAATGGGTTTTTTATAACAAGCTTTACCAATTTTTCGGTAATTACCTTTATTGACTTTTGCTAAATTATTTCACCATGAAAATTTATTTGGCGTAACTACAACATTAGCTTATTAAGTGCCAATTTATAATGTTAATCGGATATGATATGAGGCATAAACATTTAGGAATACCATTTTGTTTAATATCACCTATGTCTGGTGACACAGTTTAGTCTAAAATATTTTATTTAATTACATAAGAAATAATTGGTTTATTTTATTGGTTCAATGGAAAACAAAACGCATATATAATTCATTTAAATTTCGTATAGCACAATATATTTATTGATATCGGATATCCATTTTTGAGGAATAAGATACTGTTAAATTATTTACCACCTCTGGGGTACCATTCTGTCAACAATTTGCTCCACTTGTCCTGGATGCTTCGCATCATATGATCTGTCCATCTCCACTTGAGCTAGTCCTTAAGACTTCAAAAAATCTTAACTGACCAACAGTATCTTATATATATAATGAAAATGGTCTTTGTTTGAGGCTCAATCACGCGTAAACCACTGATCTTATCGGAATGATTACTACCACC
The DNA here is from genome assembly GCF_905404315.1 of Leptidea sinapis. Classification (NCBI taxonomy): domain Eukaryota; kingdom Metazoa; phylum Arthropoda; class Insecta; order Lepidoptera; family Pieridae; genus Leptidea; species Leptidea sinapis. The sequence goes on from NC_066300.1 coordinate 10,345,577, forward strand.
ATTCGATGTGATATTTATAACTATTTATTTTTTATTGTATTTCTAATAAAATGAATAAATATAATTTATTTCCTTTTAAAATTCGCCCAGCGAAGCGGGTGGGAACGCCTAATTCTGTATAAAATAATTAACGATCATATTTATTCAAACAAACTCTTAGAAAAAGTGAATCTTCATGCTCGATCTCGACTTGCCTTAATCACAGGTGATAAAACAAAAATTTTTCATGCTTCTTCTACAAATAATAATGTAATGTAGCATTATCCGTGGGTTAGACTGAAAATGTTTAGAACTGGCCAGTTAGAAACATTGCTAATGAAAACTTTTTTGAATTTCAATTTTAGAATTATTTGGTAACCTAATGTAATATATTGCATTCATTTGTCATTTGTTTTCGTGAATTGGCGGCAAATCTAAAACTCTTATTACATTTGAAAATGAACCTAACTCGAAAAAAATTTCGGTCAATGATTTATTATGACTTTCGTTGTGGGCTTATTCAACAACAAAGCTATGATAGGCTACGATTAGCATTCTTTAATGAAGGCCCATCTCGTGCAACTATTTACAATTGGTTGAACGAGTTTAAGCGTGGACGTAGCAATCTCAATGATGATCCGCGTGAGGGACGTCCTTTAACAGCGACTCCTGAAGATAACATCAGCGCTGTGCGAAGCATGATAGAGGAATAAGATAAGATAAGGATAAGAGAGTGACCTATCAGCAGATACGGGCAAGCCTAAGCATTTTTATGAGTCAAGTTCAAAAAACATTACACGAAAGTTTGGCGTCAGTAAGCTTTGTACCAGATGGATTCCCCGTAATTTAATCGTCGACAAAAAACACCTTCGCATGGACTGGTGTCGCCAAATGTTAGATAAGTTCAACGGCGGTGACTCAAATGCTGTATTTGACATCATCATAAGTGATAAAAGCTAGATATATTGCTACGAACCCGAAACCAAAAGATAATCAGCTAAGTCGGTGTTTCCTTTCGAGGATCGGCCAACTAAGGTAAAGAATGGAAGAAGTCAATGAAAAAAGATGCATGCCTCATTCTTCGGTCGGAAAGGTCATTTCGCGACAGTTGTGCTAGAAGATGGAAGGACAGTTACTGCAGACTGATATGTCAATCGCTGTTTGCCTGTTGTCTTGGAAAAAATTCGACAGCAGCGCCCTCGAAGCAGAATCCTCCTTCACCACGACAATGCTTCAGCGCACTCCGCAAAACGGACTGTTGAATATTTGACTATGGTACGTTTCGAGATAATGAGTCATCCGCCTTACAGTCCTGACCTGGCACCCTGCGACTTTTATTTATTCCCAAGAATTAAAGATAAATTTGACGTATTCGCTTAACGAGCCCTAGAGATGAGGTGAAAGCGTACGAAAATGCCATAGAAGAGACCCCTAAGGAAGAATGGGCCCATTGCTTTTCTCAATTGTTCCATCGAATGCGACGATGTGTAGAAAGTAACGGAGATTACTTCGAAAAACAATAAAAGTATTGCTAACTTTCCACATTATGCCGTTTTTCATTTTCTAAAAATTTTCAGTGTTGCTTTTAAACCTAGTTCCTCATAACCTTAGATATAATTTGAAATGAAAATAATCTAAAATTAAATCATTTAAAATGTTACAGCAATACCTTCAGCAGAAAATTAAGAAATATTAAAAATAAAATAACTTTTAGGCCAAGAATTACAAAGAGTTACCTAGGTTGGACCGCTCCTATTAACAGAATTGTAATGTCCCATAACAATATATTTTTTTAATAGCAGAATTGTGCATATTTTAGAAGTCTGCGTCGATTTTTAAGTGCAAAATTAAAAATCATTTAATTAAATAATATCATTCGTTTTTTTTTATAGTTATAAGTTGTAAAATTAAGTTTTTTGTTTATAGTTATAAGTTTTCTTATATTTTTGTGTACTTAACTACTTTATAAAGTAATAGATAGATATTATATATTTAGATAGTAAGTAAACAAGGAAATTGTCTTATTTTAATACTGTTATTAAGAAAATGTAATCTAATTAATTAATTGCATGTCGAGTTAGCCCGTAAATGGGGTACCTATACGATGTTAAATAATATAAGTAATTAATGAGTAAATATACGATATTTTGTATACAACGTGGGCTTCCTATTAAATAAATTAATAAAACCTTTCATGAAACCCTATAAAGGAGTCTGTACATAAAACGGTTCAAAGACTGGTTCGCATTTTACGTAATTTATGACAGTGATTGATTTCACTCTGTATGAACTTTAACGAAGCTAATACAAAAGTTAATATTTGTCAAAACTTACTCAATTTCTTCTTTCACAGAGCAATTTGCTCAGAACAACGAATAAAAAGTAAACCCACATTCAGCTTTAGCAGCCGCCGCAGTCTTCCCGAAGTAAGTAATTACTTTATTCAATCTTATTATGTTACTGTTAAAGCACAAGCATATTATAACAACAAGTATTAAATACAATTTTAATATTATCATTTGGACTCAAATTGAATTTTAATACACACAGGCTCATGAACTAAATTGCTCTAAAATCCTGCTACAAAAAAATAATTTTATAGCAGGTTACCTTAGTTTTAAAGACCACTTGTATTTTCAACAATATTCTCGCTTGTAATTTAGCGAGCGTGCGGCGCTTGCTAAATTAATTGCCACACGATCTAATTAATTTCTCAGTTCAAACCTCTAGGAAATACCTAGACTGACATAAATTTAGTGTCATGTTAAAACGTTTACACCGAACATACTGACATACAAATAAATAAAACCTCCCGCAATAAAATTAGAACTGCATATTGACTGCATACCTCGAGTCCTTATGTCTATATTGTCTATAAAAAAAATAATTATGTTCCAGACAAAATTGAAAACGTAGACAACAAAAATGAATTTAACAAAATATTAAAAAACTAATTATCTAATAAAAGTGCTTCTTTGCTATAAGCGATTTCCTTAACGACTAAAATAAAAATAAATAAAAATATGGATCTCCCATCTACGGTCTGCTGTTCAGACCAAATTGCGATACTTAATACTACCTACCTTGTAAAATTATATTGTTTTTACTACAAATGTTATATTTAAGGACTGTATTTATGAAATTGCAATAAATTTAAATTGAAAGTTCTAAGAAATAAAAACTAGATATGGCTTTTCTGGAAACACTCCATTCCTTTCTTACCAACGCGACCGTCGCTTTCGCATGGGTATCGTATACCTATGTTCTTTAGAGATCTTTTAGACGGCCATTACAAAGCAAATACTGCACCATCAGGGTTCTTTGATGTTTGGAATAGAATGAGTCGCAAGGTGCCAGATTGAGACTGGGTGACTCAACGCCCGGCACAGTCCAATATTAGACTGTCCGTGTGGCATGAAAACTGGCAAACAAGTTTTAAATTACCAGTCTGCAGATTTCTTCCTTTTGTATTCCGGGACAACTTTCACGATTAGTCCGTCCGTAGAAGCATCAAATCGACAAAGTAAAAGCGCTTGAAAAATGGGCGCCCCATGATTTAACTGATCCACAGAGGCTCGCGAGGAAGTTTGTCGGACATAAACCGGTCTAGCAATAAACAAATTTTGGGAGTAACTGTGACGTGTCATCAAAAGTGGATTCTCTAGAATAATCTCAAGCGAACGTTGCAATGGCCGACTTGAGGTTACAAACTCCGCAGGAATCCCAAATGCTAAGCTTATCTATCTATCTTTAAGCTTATCTTTAGAAAAATTATGGTGCCTGTTTAGACGTCCTCCTCCAGTCCAGTGTCCTGTATTTCGAAAAATGACAGCAAATCTCGCTAAAAAGTGCCAGTAAAAGTTACGTAACGATACGCATAAGATTATAAGTTTAAGACATAATATTTTATGACTCATAAGCACCGTAATTTCACTAGCTACGACGAAATTCAAACCGAAACAAAATAATGCTTGCACACTACTGCTTAAGGAGAGAAAAATCTGCCACTGTGGTGTCAGCCCTTCGGTCTCCTGTGCTAAGAAGACTCCCACTGGTAAAACAGACAGACAGTACGGAGCAAAATATTAATATGATAGGATAATATGATCGGACGAGGTCGCGGATAAAAGTAAGACATTCACAAAAGCCATTTATTTTTCTTGAGTTTAATTCTGTTGTCGAAGAAATCAGTACAACCACTTGAGAAACAACTGGCGCTCTGATAGAGAGAAGACGCCGCAAGAAACTGTCCTACTATTATTATTTGTGCTCATAATTCCGATTTCACACCATCTATAATTTATTTACAAAATACTAACAATAATAAATTAACACCAGCGTCTCTGGAGATCTCATCATGGCGATATTGAGCGAAGGCCAGCAGTGGATGTGTTCCGGCTGAAATGAGGTTCACACATTAGGTCACAGAAGTATACACGAATCTGTAGTGGCAATGAAGGTATTCTCTGTACCTCTTGGAATAAATACGCAATTATATTATATATAAGCACATACATACTACGTTTAATTCTAACATTTTGGAGTTACAACTCTTCTTTACTACAATCAAAACATCTTATTCGAAGTTACGATTTATCTTACGGTTCGGCACTTACTTTGATAAATATCTGCTCATTCTAGCGAAAAAGTTTTATTAGATCTGTGCCATAGGTAACAAGATATCAACAAATGAGAATCTAAACAATTTCCAATTCTATGAGCTCAACTATTCATCATTAACATTAATGTATCTTATCTCTGATCTATCGTATTTTCTTGTTGCTAATGAGTTATGTAAATTGTATTCGTTGAAATCACTAAGGATAATTGTTAGGTATTCCTTTACGGCCGTTTTCAATAACGTATCTCTAGTTGAGGGTATATGCTATCATCGTTTAATAACAAGATCTTATCTATCCATAGATATGTCATGTTATATAGTTATGTTATATTATAGTTATGTCGATAGGTTATTGAAATGTAAGTAAGCTTAAAAGGAGAGATTTGTCTACCTCTAGTAAGTTAAACTGAGGATAGAGAGGTTATTGAAAACGGCCGTTAATTATGTTGATGTTCGTTGCTAAAATTACATGGAGATACCTTTTTATGGATGAGGAGAACAAACGAATGCCCGGGTCACCTGATGGTTAGTGATGATGATTACCGCCATCCACGCTCCACTAGTATGGCGTCTTTAGTGATGAAACTGTAAAAAAGGATAAGGGTTGCTTTTATTTTCACCAAAGTAACTTTATTTACCTTGTTTCAGCTTTTGTAGTATGGCGGGTCTCAAAATAAACAAATCAAAAAAGTCTAAGCAACATGCATGATATTACAAATTTTCCATGTATATTAATTAATTTCTCAGTCTTTATTCACTCAAAGTGCATAGGTATGTAAACTTTTTTGTTATTGATGACATACTGGCTGGTTGTAAAAAACAATTCGATTATGTGTTGCTTTTTTCATAAAATTAAATGAAAGGGAATTTGTTTGAATTTAAGTGCGTTTTTATTGCTACGTTTAGTCTTAATTTTATCATTTTATCTACACCCATGCTTTAAATCCTCTATTAAAGATTCTGAAACAGTTAGCTTATTGCCAACATTATAACACCCAATGTTCTAATAACCATTACATCATCCAAAAGAGTGTTGTAATGTTGTACTGAATTTCATAACAACACTCCTATTTATTTTCATTCCCTTCATGCTCAAAGAGTTTTAACAGACAGCCAAATCCCCGCCATTTTTCTTCGATATTTTTATTGTTTTGTTTACAAAAAATGAGCGATTTATTTCCAAAAGAACATAATATTCAAGTGAATTTTAATTATTGCAGTATACAAAATGTAAATAACTACTAAAATAAATAATTCTTTCATTAATACTAAGTTTATTTATATATAATCAGTAATAGATGATATTAGGTTACTACTAGGAATGCCTGTTTTAATGTTAGCAGTAAGCTAACTGTTTCAGAATCTTTTAGAGGATTCATATTTTGGGTGTAGATAAAGTCTTGTATGCAACTGTTGATAATTAGGTATTAAAACACTCATGTGATACTATTATCACACTCGGCTTCGCCTCGTGAGATAAACCCACATTCGTGTTTTAATACCCCTTATTACACAACAGTTGCATAAATAACTATTACCAACCATTTAAATAAAGTTAGCGACAAAATTGAATTGTTAGATATTCTTTACGTCATGGAGCGACGTCATTTGACGGCAAATGAAATGCAAAGAGCTGTAGGGATGTTGCAAGCGGGAAGTAATCAATCTCAGGTATCTCGGCATTTTGGAATTCATAGAAGTGTTATTTGTTGTCTTTGGCAACGCTACAATAATATAAGGGAATCCGATGAACAGCATTCAGGCCGAAAAAGGAGTACAACCACTCGGCAAGATCGGTACATACACCTGACTGCAAGTCGCCAGCCGATGTTTACCGCTCGAGAGATTAGTTTGAGGCTACAAAATTCAAGTTGTGTTGATGTAAGTCCCCAAACTGCAAATCGACTGCATGAGTACGGCCTACGAGCTCGACGCCCAATGAGGTGCCCACCGATACGTCAATCGAGATTCATGAATTTCAAACTGATTTTTAAATATATTGCCTTTATAACTTTTCTCATTAACTGAATACCCACGTATTTTTTTTCGTCGTTCGATGTTCATTTGCTCTCATAATTCTTACATTGTGTAGGTACGTTACTGGTAATTTAATTAAATATATAAATATTGTACAATTAATTAAATAGGTAAATAGAAAATAATCTATTGAATTGTACTATAAAAGTATTTCATTTAATTTAACGAATGTTTTATATAAATACTCGTATTAAAACCTGATATTTTTTTAAGTAAGTTTGTTCGGCTCGAGGAATAATGTCTGGGACTGTATTAAGGTGTCCGATAGGATCGCTAGTTATTGGCTCGTTTTTTAAATTTTAATTTAAATTTAAACTTTTTATAAATTTTAATCTATTATTGCCAGATATATTTATCGTTGTCAATCATTATCAGACCGCAAATTTTAAAAGATAAAAATTATTTTAATATATTAGTGAGGTTGAAATTTCTACAGAATGCATTTTAGATATTTACAGACCCAAAATTAGTTTCCAATCAAAAATTGTTAAACCTACAGCCAGACTGGTTTAAAAATGAAAAGTAACGTGTTATTATTGCTTGGCCTAGAAATGATCGCCAATTAAATATCTGAGTCAGGACTAAATTGCACAAAATTGATAAAATAATTATTTATGTTAAGTATACTTATGAATCTTACAAGACTAAACAAAACTCTGTTGTATATTAAAATTTGATTTTTCAATCAATAATTATATCACAAAGAAATGGAAGCATCGATAATCATCATCAATGCTCATTTTCATAGTTACAATCTGTTAAAATATTATGAAGGCAAAGAAATTTAATAGGATTTTTTCTGATGGTGGTAATTGCTCTCCAACGAACCATACGAAATCATATTTGTGATAAACAGCGATGGATAGGCATATGTGTAATATCAGAGAATTATCAAATTAGGTAAATTAAGTATAAATTATAAAAGCGTTGTGCCATAAATATCTTAAAATTTAATATTTTAAACATTTTAAATAGCGCACCATTGATGGCCTCAACATCAACAGTTTTCTCTTTGAACTTACTCAGAGCAGAAATATAATCTGTACCTTTTTTATGGCAATAAGAGACGAGACGAGCAGGACGTTCATCTGATGATGATTGATACGCCCTGCCCATTACAATGCAGTACCGCTCAAGATTCTAGAAAATCCCAAATATTCTGAGAGCACTACAATTGCAGTCGTCACCTTGAGAATGAGTTTTCTCACTAACTTAATAACAATGTATTTCTTCTAACAGATGTTGAATGAATTATTCTTACTTAAAGACTAACTTCCTCTTATAGATATAATAATATTTACTTTGTTTTGTAAAAAAAATAAAAATATTTAGAGATTGATATAGAAATGATCGCTGACCACGTTAAAATTTGAAACTGATGAAGAGCCATCGCCAAGATATTTTAAGCCGTCTAAATAAATCACTATCGACAATTTTTTTATAATAATTATAATGACATGAAATCAGCCTATTCAACAAGAACTTTTTTTAAAGGAGTACAAATGAGCGATGATGTGAAGATCATATGACCTGATGATATGTGATCACCGCCGTCCACATTCTCTTGAAACATCGGAGGAATCACAGGGGCGCGACCTACCGATAGTCTGTCGCCTATTTCCCGAGAGACCTGCATGGCCCGTGTAGATGGCATCACCAGTACTGTCTTTTTTTTTTTAAGAGGAGGACATACTGTTATGTATTTACGCCCCGGAACAGGGCGTAATATGTCGGACTCGAGTGTCCGCTTACGCGGACACCCCATACCGACTAAAACCTCCTCTATGCTGTTAGCCCTGGCTTTTACAGCGAAGTAGGACGTGGGCCGTGGAGGCCGCAAAGACTACGCAACAACAGTCGCGGGGCGTCTCCTAAGGAGACTCAGGCGCCTTGTGAAAGAAGCGTCGCGAGATCTCTTTAAAGTGTTGAGCTATCGTCGGAAGCTCTAGATCGCAGTGAAGATGTACGTATCGGATGAACCACGGGGCTCCGGTTGCCATGCGCGTGAATTTATTTTGAACTACTTGCAAACGACGTAAGTAGCTCGGTCGGGTGTGCGCGAACACGACGCTTGACGACAGTTTGGGCCGTACGATGGTTTTGTACAGCGTCACTTTGTGTTTGAGCGGAAGAAGCAGTGCTGTCATCCAACATACCATTGATATACAGAAGAAACAGTGTAGAAGATAGCATACGGCCTTGAGGCACTCCAGCGTTTACCGGTTCGGGCAATTACCGTCCACAACTTCCTGTATGCCCAGTGAGAAAGCTGGTTGTCCACTTGTTTGAACTTCTTTTGGCCTTAACAGAATAATTTTAGCCGAATATGGAAATGATAATACAATTGAAATTTGTAACAAAATTAAAAATAAACGTTGAAAGTTAATCAAACATCACAGCTTACAACTATGTAGTTTAAAATTTAGTCGCTGTCTCACAATAAAATATGTAATTTTAAACCAAATTTTAAAACGCTGGCTTTATCAACAGTCTTGAATTTCGCTCAATCGTAACCAAATCGTATCTAATTTAAAAACAAACCTGTGAAAACCGAGTTAGTACAATTATTGCAAAGCAAATTAATTTATAAATGTGCTTAACTTGACCCAGCCCTTTAAAATATCCAAACTCATTTTTATGTTATGTAATATATAAAATATTTAGATTTCAAGTCATATTTATATAAGCCTACCCTATACCCCAGCGGTGTCGAGAAGCAGCTTAGATTGCCGAAGGATTTCTTGTTTCTTTATTATATATATTTTTTAAGTATATTATAAATATTCGACAGGCTTTAAAAGTAAATAAAGTACAATAATGTCACTGTTATCGTTATGGCATCCGGCCCGTTCTTGGAACGATATCTCCATATTCTATATTTCAGAAATTCTATTTTATTATTATTATTTCTATATTTATATATATTATTTTATTATTTATATTATATATATTATATTATTTTATTTTATTATTTCTATATTTAAGAAACTTAGCATACGAATATTCGTATGCTAAGTTTCTTAAATTTCTTTGTGGTTTAATTTATATAATCTTGTGAACATCGTTTACAGCCAATTGTTTTTTGGCTTTATACTAAATGTAAAATATAATGAAGTAAATGATAAATTCGTGGAAATATAAATATATATTTCTTACATTAGCTCGAATTGGTCTCTATAAAACTGATAAAATTTACAACAGTCATAATTTGGGAGTTAAGAACCGAGCTGGCTATATGAGCAGTGCATTTTTCCGAGGTGTTTTTGTGAGTGCCTTTTGTCAGGAAATACAATACTCATAGTAGATACAGCATTTATTCTTCTTAACAAAACCAATCCTTACCCTAATAATAAATAACAGCTTTTTAAACAAATTTGTACTTTCAAGAGGTTATTTCACTTCGAGTGCGCGAAAAGATCTCTCTATATGTTAAGAAATTAGCCGGAAATTACTGAATATCAACGCATTCCTTTTTTTCGGTACTCATGCACGTCAAATGATACACTTATTTAATTTAATGAAAATTATATTCTCATACTTATTATCATTAAATATTAATGTTAAAAGTATTTTATTTAATTATGACACTAGGAATCTCTAGAGTTGCGAAGAGTGCATAGATCAGAATAGATTAGATAGTTCCTTTATTTCATTTATACAAAACTAATGGCCAGACGTATTATAATATATTCATATATCTGTTCTCACGGCACTTTATTTTGAACCTGTTGAAAGCTTTTTAATATCAAATCACAAAAACATTCACATATTACAACATTTCGTTCACTCTTTATTGAAATTGATTCGAAAATACGTAGTTATTACAATATTATATATATTTTTCATGGAGGTACTATTTCTATCAGATTCCACATGAGTTTCTTAAAATATATCCTGAAGTCTTTTCTCGTTCATTGTGTTTGTATTAAAATATAATCTTCTTCTCTCTTTTTGATTAAATGGCCCTTATGTTTGTAGTCTTGGTATCTGTTAAATGTGGTCATACATTTCGTAGCAAGGATGTCGACACGCACATAACCGTTTATTGCTTGTTGGCTCAGTCTGCACTGTATCTATTGGCAATACAAAACCGTAAATGGGGAAAGGAAACGGGTGTTTATTACAGCAGTGGCTTATAGTCTACACTACTACAGTTACAGCACGCTCCGTGATATATAATAATTCAGAATATTAATTCTTAAAGATGAAATAAAAATATTAATTAGTGGAAGTAATATGAATAATAAGTATGATCGAAGCATGCTGTGAGATAAAACTCAGACAGTTGTAAGTGAACACAATTGAAATGTCAATTACAAATAGATTTACTAAATATAAAAGTTTAATTTACACTAACAATATAAGACGTGGTATTTGTAATTAATATGTAAATTTTATACTAAATTTTGCGTTGAAAATAACTCAAAATTTTTGTTTGTATTAATTCATAATCGTTAATCCATAAAATTCAAGCCAGACAGACAGACAGCCTGGGGGATGCCAGCTAAATTGATATTGAGGTTTAAATTTGTTTAGTTTTGTGTTCGTAAAATAAACGACAAAAAGGCACATGAATTAATTCATTTGATACCCACATCAAGGGTATACATAAGAAAATATTGTCCACCATCTAAGATCTGCTGCAGTGTTCAATTTATATATAAAATCATTTTATTTATCGTATTATCAGTGGGTGGCTCCATTGCACCGGCTGCCGGCTAGATTATGGGTACTACAACGGCGCCTATTTCTGCCGTGAAGCAGTAATGTGAAAGCATTACTGTGACTTCGGTCTGAAGGGCGTGAAAATACCGGGCAAATGAGACTTGACATCTTACGTCTCAAGGTGACGAGTACAGTTGTAGTGCCGCTGAGATTTTTTGGGTTTTGCTTGATCTTGAGCGGCACTGCATTGTAATGGGTAGGACGTATGAATTACCATCAGCTGAACGTCCTGCTCGTCTCGTCCCTAATTTAAAAAAAAAAACTTTCAGTAAATGCCTAGCATGAGGTGGAATTAAAGTAGATTTAGAATGATGATGTAACTATGTTCGAATTTGTTCATCATTGGAACAGTGAACTAAGTTTTTTCTATGAAAGTTAAAGCTTGTTGCAAAATATAACGTCGTTTGCATTGAAATAGAGAAATAGTAGAGTTGTAATATAATTGTACTTATCTATTTATGTAGAAGCTTTAAAATTAATATTGAAGTGATCTTTATCGCGACTGCTCGATAATTATATTAATTAGTAAATTATTTTACATTGTTTGTGCAATGCAACTCAAAATTAGGATACACAGTGCCTAACTATTTGTAGAAATATGTGAGTAACAAGCACAGCAATTCTGATCATATAAAATACATGAGAGGGTAAGGTATACACGAGAAAATCTGCTCCAACCACAAACTTAGTATAAACGAACACTATCCTCATTATCGCAAGACTAATTTTAAAATGTTCATGTTTAAGTTTTACGGATATATTAGTGAAGTAAAGTGTTTTGCTGTTGGTCAATCCCTACGAGAAATATTGATAAACATAATAATAATAATAATAAAATAATAAAAAATATAGTGTTTACTGAGTATTTAAAATGTTATTTAAAATACGCACATATTGTATAATTACTTTAGTAAATATTATGTTCTACGAATACAGATATAAAGATATAGAATAAATACTTTAGTGAATATATTCTACGAAAATAAACATCACGAAAGTGGTATTTAAGAATCGGTATTTACGTGTGAAATTCGGATTGTTGCTGTATATAACAACACAATCTCACACAGAACACGACACCATTTTTTTAATAAATATAAAACACATTTTAATTACTATACAAACACAAAAATTAAAATGCTGTCCAATTTAACAACACTAAATTATTAAAAACTGTGATACCGTGAAACCGTTTATCTATTCCAACTCTTTTTCGTACTTAGGTTTTTGTGTAAGGATAGTTATTTCACTCTCACACATGGTTCGTCTATTTCGCTAGTATACTAAGTTTATGGTTCCAACACAGATAGCCATAGGGGCAACCTAAGTTCAAGAATTCTTAACTGTAAGTAATAAGTATAACTGTAAGTAGTAAGTAATAAATTGACAAAATTATTACTAATTTCGTTTAGTTCATAACTTTGCTAGAGCTAGATTTCATACTGTAGTCAAAAAATTTATGATGATTTATTAAAAAAAAAGCGTATATTTTAAGGTTTTTATTATAATATTACTCGCGTTAGTGGTTTTGATGACGGCTTACAATCAAAGATTTAATATAATCCAATCAGAAAATTAACTTGATCAGCAAGCAGAGTAGTATTTTAGGTATATACATTAATTTAAGACCCAGGGCACTAATTAACTTTGAAAAGTTTAGGATTTATTCAGGACTGCTAATGTACAAACTTGCTGAAATTCAGAAACCCGATTCTTAAATGCTCTGAGGACTATGGAACCTTCAAAAGCAACGCACAAAAATGTGTTGGTTAAATTTTTTTTCATTACAATATAACATAAATAAAATAATTATAGCAAAATACATCAGCAATCAGTAATACAGTATCATTTATGTAAAACCTTAAAGGCAGACGTCAGAAAAATCGCATTAAAGAGTTTTAAAATTCTTGGGGTATAAAATAGATGACGACCGATTCTCAGATCTACCAAATATATCGCACATAAAATTTATCGTACTACAATAATAATTACTATTGCGTATCTGTCTATGGAATAGAATAATATTAAAATTGCTGAATATAATGTAATAGATAGATATTATATATTTAGATAGTAAGTAAACAAGGAAATTGTCTTATTTTAATACTGTTATTAAGAAAATGTAATCTAATTAATTAATTGCATGTCGAGTTAGCCCGTAAATGGGGTACCTATACGATGTTAAATAATATAAGTAATTAATGAGTAAATATACGATATTTTGTATACAACGTGGGCTTCCTATTAAATAAATTAATAAAACCTTTCATGAAACCCTATAAAGGAGTCTGTACATAAAACGGTTCAAAGACTGGTTCGCATTTTACGTAATTTATGACAGTGATTGATTTCACTCTGTATGAACTTTAACGAAGCTAATACAAAAGTTAATATTTGTCAAAACTTACTCAATTTCTTCTTTCACAGAGCAATTTGCTCAGAACAACGAATAAAAAGTAAACCCACATTCAGCTTTAGCAGCCGCCGCAGTCTTCCCGAAGTAAGTAATTACTTTATTCAATCTTATTATGTTACTGTTAAAGCACAAGCATATTATAACAACAAGTATTAAATACAATTTTAATATTATCATTTGGACTCAAATTGAATTTTAATACACACAGGCTCATGAACTAAATTGCTCTAAAATCCTGCTACAAAAAAATAATTTTATAGCAGGTTACCTTAGTTTTAAAGACCACTTGTATTTTCAACAATATTCTCGCTTGTAATTTAGCGAGCGTGCGGCGCTTGCTAAATTAATTGCCACACGATCTAATTAATTTCTCAGTTCAAACCTCTAGGAAATACCTAGACTGACATAAATTTAGTGTCATGTTAAAACGTTTACACCGAACATACTGACATACAAATAAATAAAACCTCCCGCAATAAAATTAGAACTGCATATTGACTGCATACCTCGAGTCCTTATGTCTATATTGTCTATAAAAAAAATAATTATGTTCCAGACAAAATTGAAAACGTAGACAACAAAAATGAATTTAACAAAATATTAAAAAACTAATTATCTAATAAAAGTGCTTCTTTGCTATAAGCGATTTTCTTAACGACTAAAATAAAAATAAATAAAAATATGGATCTCCCATCTACGGTCTGCTGTTCAGACCAAATTGCGATACTTAATACTACCTACCTTGTAAAATTATATTGTTTTTACTACAAATGTTATATTTAAGGACTGTATTTATGAAATTACAATAAATTTAAATTGAAAGTTCTAAGAAATAAAAACTAGATATGGCTTTTCTGGAAACACTCCATTCCTTTCTTACCAACGCGACCGTCGCTTTCGCATGGGTATCGTATACCTATGTTCTTTAGAGATCTTTTACACGGCCATTACAAAGCAAATACTGCACCATCAGGGTTCTTTGATGTTTGGAATAGAATGAGTCGCAAAGTGCCAGATTGAGACTGGGTGACTCAACGCCCGGCACAGTCCAATATTAGACTGTCCGTGTGGCATGACAACTGGCAAACAAGTTTTAAATTACCAGTCTGCAGATTTCTTCCTTTTGTATTCCGGGACAACTTTCACGATTATTCCGTCCGTAGAACCCGACCGTCAGGCATTTGCATCAAATCGACAAAGTAAAAGCGCTTGAAAAATGGGCGCCCCATGATTTAACTGATCCACAGAGGCTTACGAGGAAGTTTGTCGGACATAAACCGGTCTAGCAATGAACAAATTTTGGGAGTAACTGTGACGTGTCATCAAAAGTGGATTCTCTAGAATAATCTCAAGCGAACGTTGCAATGGCTGACTTTAGGTTACAAACTCCGCAGGAATCCCAAATGCTAAGCTTATCTATCTATCTTTAAGCTTATCTTTAGAAAAATTATGGTGCCTGTTTAGACGTCCTTCTCCAGTCCAGTGTCCTGTATTTCGAAAAATGACAGCAAATCTCGCTAAAAAGTGCCAGTAAAAGTTACGTAACGATACGCATAAGATTATAAGTTTAAGACATAATATTTTATGACTCATAAGCACCGTAATTTCACTAGCTACGACGAAATTCAAACCGAAACAAAATAATGCTTGCACACTACTGCTTAAGGAGAGAAAAATCTGCCACTGTGGTGTCAGCCCTTCGGTCTCCTGTGCTAAGAAGACGGTGTTTTACCACTGGTAAAACAGACAGACAGTACGGAGCAAAATATTAATATGATAGGATAATATGATCGGACGAGGTCGCGGATAAAAGTAAGACATTCACAAAAGCCATTTATTTTTCTTGAGTTTAATTCTGTTGACGAAGAAATCAGTACAACCACTTGAGAAACAACTGGCCCTCTGATAGAGAGAAGACGGCGCAAGAAACTGTCCGACTATTATTATTTGTGCTCATAATTCCGATTTCACACCATGTATAATTTATTTACAAAATACTAACAATAATAAATTAACACCAGCGTCTCTGGAGATCTCTTTAAGAAGACACATATTTCTCCCGTCTTATGTTGCTTATATCATTTAAAATTTCCAAAATATATACTAATTTAAAAACAACAACAAAAATATATAGATATACATTTATATATATATATACAGACGATAGACGTATCAAAACAACTACTCCATAATTTCAAATTTTTTAAGCATTGGTGCTTCAATTAGAAACAAGCAGTGTGGTTCGCTGAAATCTATGCTAAAACCACTCCTGGGGGAACTAAAGCCGAGTCTTGAGTTGCCAAAGTATTAGCGAGCACTATGCTATCTCCTCAGCGCACTTGTGCATTTGAGATTGAGGTAAGCTCTATTGAATGAATGTAGATATTCGCATATCAAACGAATACCGTATGGACTGTGGGTCGAGTTCAATTGCAATTTGAATTCAATAGAGTGAATATTAGGATGGCGGATCACCAATTCTACGTTTCAACTTACCTGAGATGAAGTGATATATGGGATACCTACTACCTACGTATTAGATATCGGCCCACTGTCAGGTTTCGTACTATAACGGTTAGTTAACCAATTGTTTGTATGAATTAAGATGCTACAACATTATTTATGTCCGCTGCAAATAAACAACGTGCCTAAGTCATGACCGGACTGGGAGCGATTTCTTAGAAGATTTTATTTTAATACACAGCACAGATCAACGCAACAAATTAATTATCAAATCTGTATGCAGACAAAAAGTTTGTTTTCTTATCGTTTCATAATTGTCAATTAAGAATCATTTATCTCTTATTACCACAGATTAGAAGACGGCCGCGAATACGATAACTGGTAGGTATGACACCATGTCCCCCCCATATGTCCATGTCACCCCCACGGACAGATGGCCGTTGGGTCAGCAAGGTCCTCGAACGGCGAACATATACCGGAAGACGAAGTGTTGGAGTGCCCCTCAAAATATGGAGTGATGATCTGGTCAAGATCGACGGTTGGATAAGGGTAGCGCAGGACAGATCATCATGGCGATATTGAGCGAAGGCCAGCAGTGGATGTGTTCCGGCTGAAATGAGGTTCACACATTAGGTCACAGAAGTATACACGAACCTGTAGTGGCAATGAAGGTATTCTCTGTACCTCTTGGAATAAATACGCAATTATATTATATATAAGCACATACATACTACGTTTAATTCTAACATTTTGGAGTTACAACTCTTCTTTACTACAATCAAAACATCTTATTCGAAGTTACGATTTATCTTACGGTTCGGCACTTACTTTGATAAATATCTGCTCATTCTAGCGAAAAAGTTTTATTAGATCTGTGCCATAGGTAACTAAATATCAACAAATGAGAATCTAAACAATTTCCAATTCTATGAGCTGAACTATTCATCATTAACATTAATGTATCTTATCTCTGATCTATCGTATTTTCTTGTTGCTAATGAGTTATGTGCCATGCCAACTTCGTTGTCGCGTTAACTAGATATACTTGCAGCAAATACTAGTAGTAGATGTTGGTTTCGAATACTAGAATAAAACCGCAGAATATAAATTGCCGCACTTACCAACTTTTATTAGGATTTGAAATTCCGTAGTCGAAAATTTTCAAATTATAAGTACCGACATGATATTTATTCTTGTTATTGTAACTAACGTAAGAAAACGTATTATTAATGATAATTATACTTTTGTATTTAATTTAATGAAATAATCAAATGCCCAAAAAATAAAGTAATTTATTAGTCCCCATGGGTTAATATGCTTAATATGCTTAAATTATACCTACCAGTATTTTCCATTGATTTGTAACTTAATCTAGTAGGCTTCATACACTTTCATAATAAAGTCCTAGCCACTGTTCAGGTATTATCTATAAATAAATTTAAATGTTTCATTTAAAATCGCTCTGTCGTAAATCCTACTACACCACAATATTTAAGTGATCGGACAATCTGGGACTAGGTTATGATTTTTTAATAGCAATAACAATGACAGTACAATATTGTACATTTTATTAAAAAGAGCGCAAATAAGAATACTGGGCCTGGAGTTTCATGCGCCGCTTCTTCTACCTCAGAGCGCCATTTGTTTCCGAAGCCGTAGTAGTATTAGAAATTACATCAAAAATAATTAAATTAATGTCTTTTCGTTATTAAGACCCTCATTGTGAGAAGGTAATATGAAGATTATGGAATGCGCCACAATGTCAATGTGTTTCATATTTAAATAACATTTAATAACGCTTATCATACTATATTATTATTATAATTGGTAGGCATTCACATTATGTACAAAATGTTAAACTAAGATGGCGACTGAAATATTTGCTATCAAGCTTATTTTTATGATTGTGGTTTTTGAGGATGTTTTAGGCTTAGTTTCAATACTGTTACATATGTCTTCTGTGGTATGGTTATACTTGGAATAAATTGAAAATAGAACAAGAATGTTGTTGACAATTAAACCGAATATTGCCTTCACCCTTCTGTTAAATCAAAATACGGTCAAAGTAATTTTATTGTAAAAACTTTTTATGAAGATAATGGAAAAGGTCCGAATGTCAGTATCGCCCTCTTATTAAGAAATAACTTTCGTTTGACACAGTGTGTTCTACATTAAATAACATTTAATAATGCTTATCACTGTCATTTAAGGCGAAGCTAAATGAAATACGAATGGACGGATGTTTGTGACAGTCAGGATTTGTGTCCAACTTAACTTGAAGTGGATTTGTCACTCCGCGGTTTACGGCTTTTTTAATTTTTCTCATTTTTATTTTCCTCACAAGTCATTATGAGCTCGGACTTGAGACATTATGTAGCTTGGGTTGCTCTTATCTTTGAATGGTGGATTTTTTATTTTAAAGGGCTTGCTTTGTGTCTCCACAAAATTATAACAGTAAAAAATTTTATGCACTAATATAATATTATAGAAAACTCATTATTTAGAGGTCTCGAAATAAGCCTGCTTACATTAGAGTTACAAACACGGTGTTATGTACATATTTATTAAGTATCGGTATATAAGTTGTCATAAATGGTATAATTTATTAAAAAGAGCGCAAAAAAAATCTTGGGAGAGTTTATTGCGCCGCATCTTTTCTCTCAGAGCGGCCTTTGTTTCCGGAGCGGTGGAAACGTTAGAAATGACATCAAAAAGAATTCTAAATTAATCAATTTTATAAAATAAAATGTCTTGGAAGAAAATACATATAAAACTTAAGCCATTGTAATTTCTTCTGTCGCTGATAAGCTATACGTCCTCCCATTGACAGACAGCGTGTACGGATACGGTGAATTACCGTCGATAAGTTTATTGGGACAGAAAAGTCAACGATAGTTACGATTTTTATCTCAAGAAGGCCACAACCGGAGATCGACTGAATATTGGAAACGGCCGTTAGTTGACACTTACTGGATTTTATAAAAATATATACTTATTAATATCTGAAATAATCAATATTAAATAAAGTATAAAGATAAATTTATTGTTTACATAGTTTTTGCTTAAGATTCATTAATTTATATTTATATTAAATAGATGTCTTTGAATGAATATCCCATTAAATTCATAATATATAATATGCTTAATAAAGTAACAATCAAACACTTTATTTATTTAAGAAAGATCATCTTTATGAGTTAATGGGCTTCTGTTGATTGATTTCCTTCAAGTACAATCAGATTTATTAAATCCATTTTGACAAACAATTAATTGGAATGTACATTTTGAAGGCGTTATTAAGGAACTTTCTATTCTCGCTTTTCATTCTGATTAGATATTGATTTTAGTAAAGTCCTTATATTTATTGAAATTATTTATTATAAGTTATGCTAAGGGAATAAGTAGTATACCGTCAACAGGTGACAAGTTATAATACAATATATAGTGGGAGCATTTAGCTATGACGTATCTTTGTTAAGGGTTTTACAACAGCTTTGCATTACTTGATTTTCGTTATGAAGGGTGCCGGAGCTAGAGCAATTAGTGAACAATAGTAACATAACGTGGGATTAAATATACAAATTACATTTATGTGCCAAAATTTATGAATGATGCGGGGTTTGAAACCCACCTTTAGGAATACGGTTAAGCGTCCTTAGATAAACGTCCGAATGAATTATCCATAAATATTGGTATGTTTCTTCAACTCTCCGTAAATTTTGGTTACTGTATTTAATTTATATTATATTATCTTTCACTTCTACGTCATAAAGCACAATATGGAACGTTAAATTCGTACTTCAGTAATCTTCATTTAAGCCTTGAGGAATCGAGCGGAGCTAGGTTAACTCTCTCGCACAAGATCGACATTGTATTAATTCAGAATTAGAAGCATTTTTAATTAAAAACACAATAGAATTTAGTTTACAAAACTATGTGATGCCTAACAGTATTGGTGTGCAATTAATACATTTTCGTACTATTTTTTATCTAGATTGAAAAATTAGCACGGCTCCATTTATACAAGTTGGGGGTATTTTGATGATTTGTTTTCGCACAGTCTCTAATAAATAGAAATGTAAAGAAGAAAATATATTTTCTTCTCATATTCTGTACATTAATAATTATTTTTTGTAAAAATATAAGCTTTATATAAACTGTTAATAAATGGTTACAATTACGTGCAATTTTGGCGATTTCTTGTGATAGCGGCCTTGTACAACCTCTAAACATTTAGTGCATTCTAGTAAATAATATGTTAGATCTGACTATATTGAACACTTTTTTGTCACTTGGAAAAAAAATTGTTTTTCTTGATGAACAGTGGTAAGAAAATGTCGTTTTCTGTACACCTCACACCCGTGTGTACAAATATCCATAATGTTCGGAAGGGTAGGCGAGACAGCATAAAAAAACTAACGAATTAACTCACACTCCATAACACTAGTAGTTTTCGTAACAAACTTCAAAACTAGATAAAATAAAACTAGATAGTAGATTTATGGAAAAGCATTTGTAATACGCATCATATCATAAATATGTATCTTTCTACCAGCTTCTACAAAATCTCGTTGGTCAATTATTTAATAGACGCTAATTGTAGCCAATAGTTGAACGCCTACGAACGTACTCATAAGTAAATTCATAACATCACAATATGGTCGTATAGTAATCAAGCGTGGGTAGTGGGTACCTGGTATTCGTGAGGTATCAGCGAGTTACGTTTAGTAAGCACGCGATGAATGACGATCATTTGTTTCAGTTTGGTTCCATTAACTAATGCTAAGAAATGGTTCGGATCAAACCTTAACCCTAACAGATGTAAAACTGAGCGAATCCGACTCAAAGCTTGTTTTATTGAGGTCAAAGGGATACATTTACATATCCGTGTTGAGAAATATCTTACAAAGGAATCGATGCTTTTAGAACTTGCCTAGATATAACATATTAATAAGGATTGGCGATGCGAAAAAATTTTTACAAAAGTGTTTAGCTAGATAATTATTTACTGGAACTAGGCTGTTTATTTAAATATCTATATTTCATTTGGCTGACTTAAAAAGGGGAGGGGCTTGATGTGTGCCTTTTATTAAATCTCGTTTTCCCAAAACTCATTAAAATGGTCAAATCAAAAGTCAAATGAAGTATGTTCCAAATCAAAAAGCATAAGAAATGTATCATTAATTATAATAGAGCTAATGAAAACAACCGCAATTCCTTTGAACCTCTCAATGATATGTAGTTTACGGATATCTTCACAAGATAATTCAGCAACAAATATTTAGTTAATAATAGAATTTAGAGGTCCTGTTGAAAACCATTTTCCATTGAACTGATGAATTGAATTGAATTGAACGCGGTCGATAATGTTAAGCACAACATTTCCAAGAGAAATTGTGTTAATTGGGAATATATTGAGATGTACTCTATCGTTAAGCATAATATAGAAATGTGAAGTCATGTTAGTATGACTACTACCACTAAAGTAAGTTCTACTAGTGTTTTACCTTTTAGTTACCTTAATCTTTACATTTAAATATTTTTACTAAAGCATAATTTTAAGTCTTTCTTTACATCAAATACAGATCTCAGAATATTACATAGACAAATAAACGCTTAATAAACCAGAAACAAAAACTTTATCATGGTGAGGTTAATCATACGAAATATAGCTATGATCAACGAGCGAATATCCCTCAGCCGACTGAGTTGAGCTTGCCTGTGTTAATGTAGTTTAAAGAAAAATATATCTTTCTGGCTTTATTGTATTGTAGCTTTGTCGAACATACTAATTACGATTTACGCTATTAGATTGAAAGGAGTATCCCACGACCCACACTTCATATACTGTATACAGTACAAGATGGCCACCAACTGACAAAGACTACATAGAGTGATGTACCATAGAGTGGAGTGAAGTTGCTCCTACAACAACCTGTATCAGTGTTACAGTGTCGACAGCTCAATCTCATTAAATACCCACAAAATAATGTGCTTAGCACGACTAAACAGCTTTTCACTTCAATTATCGAATTTGAACTTTTGATATAAAGTTGAATGACAGATCAAATTAATACAAACTTATTTAGATACAAAAAAGTTTTAATTTTATATCATAGTATAATAAAGTACTCTCATTATTCAATCATTAAATGATTTTTTCAATAATTAGATAAGGATTGGTCTTCGCTGCTCTCAAACTGGACACTGCAGGTGTATTCAGAAAGTGCGGCAACTAATACTACGCCCTCAATAAGGCGAAGTCAAGCCAGTCTCGAACAATGTGTGACGTTGACGTGCCACATGTTCTGTTAAACTTTGCGAATAATTGAAACTACAATGCCAGATTGCGTAGTAAAACGTTGTAAAAATAAAACTACAAGAAATAAGAAAGATACTGATTTTGTTGCCGTAATAAAAAAAGCTTTTTTCTTTGTAGTGCGGTATCTAGTTGGAGCGCAGCGGAGACCAATCCCTAATCTAAATTTCAATTTGCAAGTCGTTTATTTAACTTTTGTCGCACCAACGTACACAAGTTAGTTCGAGTCTAATATAATATGTTTCCGGCAGAGAATAATATGTTTTTCATCTATATATTTTAGATTATAAAAGTGAAGTAGAGCGAAAAAATCAAGATACGAACTTGTATAGTATTCCCGTATTGGTAAAAAATTATCTAAATGAAGAGCAATAACTTGCAAGTGAAGTAATGGTATCCTAAATAGTAAGCTTTAAGAAATTAATTGTTTCATAGCTCAATATACGTAAACCACGACTTAAACCACGGCTGCATGAGTTAGATTAAAAATCTCAAAATAAAACATAAGGAGCTCGTCATTCATATATTATATTTATTGCTGTACGTTGAAACGGAATGAATTTTTCATGTCCCCGGGGAAAGATTGTACAAAGTGAAAGTCTTGCACTTGCTGCATTGATACTGAGATTTTTAATATAACATTGATATTTCTTTACTTTTGTATCTAGGAGCCTGTATTCGGATAAATATTATTAAATCCAAGCTTTCTTTTAAACATTGGAGATTATCATACTTTTCTATTGTTAGTTAATACGAGTCCACTTAGTCTAATATAAATAATCTTATGTCTCAAGGTGACGAGCGCAATAATTGTAGTGCCGCTCAAAAGTTTTGTGTTTCAAGAATCCTGAGAGGCACTGCATTTCAATGGGTAGGGCGTATCAATGACCATCAGCTAAAACGTCCTGCTCGTCCCTTAATATCATAAAAAAACATTTCACAATAATTTTGGTTTACATTTTTTTATGACAATAAGGAATGAGACGAGCAGGACTTTCATCTGATGGTTATTAATACGCTCTGCCTATTACAATGTAGTGCCGCTCAGAATTATTGAAAATTCCTAAAATTCTAATCAGCATCACAATTGCACTCCTTAGACATAAGATGTTAAGTGTCGTTTGCTTCTCGTTCATTAGTTACGGCGCCCTTCAGACCGAAACACTATAAATGGGTGCCGTTGTGGTACCCATGATCTAGCCGGCAATCTGTGCAAAGGAGCCTCTCCCTGGTATAATTTACTAACTTATTGTGGGTGAATTGAGACTTCAACAGATACTTTTTTGAAATAAGTTTTAGATATTGACTTATTTTGAAAAAAAAAAAAAAAAAACTTGGTGGATCAAATCTGGTTCACTTCTAAATTGCGCATATGGGGGTTAAAATTATCGCAAATAGTCACTCCTGTCGCCTCCTAATGTAGGACGGAAGAGAATGTAATATATATATTATTCGTCGGATTATCAATAACCCTATACATATCTTAATTCATCTGTTTGATGGTCATGAACTTATATTAAATTAATAAATTTTACCATATATTTATCCATCCAGTTTATTTATTTATCACAAATGGAAAACATACACTACGTCAAACTATTCTGAAATTAGGCTTAAAATAAAATAAAATTTCAACTAAGCGATTTGTGTTTAACTTCTAAACAATATAATTAGTTCTGAAATAATCAATATTAAAAAAAGTTTAAAGATAAATATATTTTTTGCATAGTTTTTGCTTAAGACTCAGTAATTTTTATTTATTTTAAATGAATTTCCCATTAAATTCAAAAAATATAATATGCTTAATAAAGTAACAATAAAACACTTTATTCATTTAAGTAAGATCATCTTTATGAGTTAATGGGCTTCTGTTGATTGATTTCCTTCAAGTACAATCAGATATATTAAATCCATTTTGACAAACAATTAATTGGAATGTACATTTTGGAGGCGTTATTAAGAAACTTTCTATTCTCGCTTTTCATTCTGATTGATATTAATTTTAGTAAAGTCCTTATATTTATTGAAATTATTTATTCTAAGTTATGCTATGGGAATAAGTAGGATACCGTGAACAGGTGACAAGTTATAATACAATATATATTGGGAGCATTTAACTGTGACGCATCTTTGTTAAGGGTTTTACAACAGCTGTGCACTACTTGATTTTCGTTATGAAGGGTGCCGGAGCTAGAGCAATTAGTGAACAATAGTACCATAACGTGGGATTAAATATAGAACTTACATTTATGTACATGTATGTATGAATGATGCGGGGTTTGAAACCCACCTTTAGGAATTAAGCGTCCTTAGATAAACGTCCGAATGAGTCAGTATCCATAAATCTTGGTATGTTTCTTCAACTCTCCGTAAATTTTGGTTACTATGTTTAATTTATATAATATTAGCTTTTATTTGTACGTCATAGAACACAATATGGGATGTTAAATTCGCACTTTAGTAATGAGTAATGATAGTTCCGCTCGATTCCTCAAGGCATTTAAGCCTTAAAGGTTACCTCTCTAGCACAAGATCGACATAGTTTTAATTCAGAATTAGAAGAATTTTTTATTTATTACAAACATAATAGAATTTTCTTCACAAAACTAACAAAACTATCTGATGTGAAACAGTATAAGTGTACACTTAATAAATTTTAGTACAATTTTATCTAGATTGAAAAATTAGCACGACTCCATTTGTACAAGTTGGGGGTATTTTGATGTTTTGTTTTCGCACTGTCTCTAATAAATAGAAATGTAAAGAAGAAAATATATTTTGTACTCACATTCTGTAGATTGATAATTATTTTTTGTAAAAATATAAGCTTTATGTAAACTGTTAAGAAATGGTTACAATTATGCGCAATTTTGGCGATTTCATGGGATAGCGGCCTTAATGGTTGAAATCATATTTACAGGCTCGCTCGTTCTTTGTCGTTGTTAATGGTTTTCAATCTAATGTATGTCAAATTACAACTGGCGTCCCTCAGGGCTCACATTTAGGTCCCATATTGTTTAATATTTTTATTAACGATATATTCAATTGTTTTTTGACATCTTCCGTGTACATATATGCTGATGACTTAAAATTCGCAGACTATAGATTCCCTGATTGATTGTAGGCTTCTTCAGGAGGACTTGGAAAGACTTATGCAATGGTGTGAAATAAACGGTGTAAATTTAAATAAGGAAAAATGTTACCAAGTAAAATTTACTCGAAAATCGAGCAATATTATATACAAATACCATATAAAAGAACATTCTTTAGAGACTTTGGAAGTTATTAAGGTTGTTGGTGTAACTTTCGATAAAAAAATGACTTTTCTTCCCCATTTAAAAAACATAGTAAAACGTGCTTCTAAAATGCTTGGGTTTGTTATACGTAACACAATAATTTTTAAAAGCTTAAAAATAAGAAAGCTCCTTTATTTCAGTCTGGTTAGGAGTATCTTGGAATATTGTTCAGTTGTCTGGCGTCCTCACTATGCTACGCATATCCTAAGACTGGAGCGTATTCAGAAGCGATTTCTGTGGCATGTGGCATTTAGGGCCGGTAAAGCCAAGAAAATTTCTTCTTACAAAGAAAGGCTGGCCATCTTTAAAATGACCACTTTGGATGAGCGTAGAGAACTTCTGGATCTTCTGTTTACTTATAAATTATTGAACGGCTTTATCGACTATCCCGAATTGCTAAGTAAATTTGGTCTAAGAGTACCAGTAAGAATTCCACGTAAGCCTATTACTCCACTTTGTCCTCCACTTCGTCGAACGATCCTAGGTACCAATTCCCCAGTCCCTCGATTATGCAAAATTTTAAATTCTTATAGCAAAGCGGATATTGATATATTTGCTGATTCCTTAGCCAAATTCCGCAAGACCATTTGCAGCATCATTGGTAATTTTTAATAATGTCATAATTGGAAAATTGATGTAACTGTGTATAACTCATTTATTAATTTAAAAAAAAAATAATTTGTAACTTATTGTATATAATACCTAAAATTAATTACTTCTGTGCATGCTGTGTTTATTTGTAAGTAATCACTACATTTAGTTCCTAGTTTTTAGTTCTTCTTTTTATATTTGAGTGTATTATTGTAAGTGATTGTAAATAAAACTAATAAATAAATAAATGGTACAACCTCTAAACATGTAGTGCATTCTAGTAAATAATAAGTTAGATCTGATGATATTGAACACTTTTTTGTCACTTGGAAAAAAATGTTTTTCTTGATGAAAAGGGGTAAGAAAATGTCGTTTTCAGTACACCTCTCACCCGTGTGTACAAATATCCATAATGTTCGGAAGGGTAGGCGAGACAGCATAAAAAAACTAACAAATTAACTCAAACTTCATAACACTAGTAGTTTTCGTAGCAAACTTCTTGCTTTTGCTTATTAAGATCAAAGGGATACATTTACATATCCGTGTTGAGAAATATCTTACAAAGGAATCGATGCTTTTAGAACTTGCCTAGATATAACATATTAATAAGGATTGGCGATGCGAAAAAATGTTTTACAAAAGTGTTTAGCTAGATAATTATTTAGTCGAACTAGGCTATTTATTTAAATATCTATATTTCATTTGGCTGACTTAAAAAGGGGAGGGGCTTAAGATGTGTGCCTTTTATTAAATCCCGTTTTCCCAAAACTCATTAAAATGGTCAAATCAAAAGTCAAATGAAGTATGTTCCAAATCAAAAAGCATAAGAAATGTATCATTAATTATAATAGAGCTAATGAAAAGGACCGCAATTCCTTTGAACCTCTCAATGATATGTAGTTTACGGATATCTTCACAAGATAATTCAGCAAAAAATATTTAGTTAATAATAGAATTTAAAGGTCCTGTTGGAAACAATTTTCCTTTGAACTGATGAATTGAATTGAATTGAACGCGGTCGGTAATGTAAAGGACAACATTTCCATGTATTCTATCTTATAGCATACCACATAAATGTGAAGTCACGTTAGTATGACTACTACCACTAAAGTAAGTTCTACTAGTGTTTTACCGTTTAGTTACCTTAATCTTTACTTTTGAATATTTTTACTTAAGCTTAATTTTTAGTATTTCTTTACATCAAATACAGATCTCAGAATATTACATAGACAAATAAACGCTTAATAAACCAGAAGTAAAAACTTTATCATGGTGAGGTTAATCATACGAAATATAGCTATGATCAACGAGCGAATATCCCTCAGCCGACTTGAGTTGAGCTTGCCTGTGTTAATGTAGTTTAAAGAAAAATATATCTTTCTGGCTTTATTGTATTGTAGCTTTGTCGAACATACTAATTACGATTTACGCTATTAGATTGAAAGGAGTATCCCACGACCCACACTTCATATACTGTATACAGTACAAGATGGCCACCAACTGACAAAGACTACATAGAGTGATGTACCATAGAGTGGAGTGAAGTTGCTCCTACAACAACCTGTATCAGTGTTACAGTGTCGACAGCTCAATCTCATTAAATACCCACAAAATAATGTGCTTAGCAAGACTAAACAGCTTTTCACTTCAATTATCAAATTTGAACTTTTGATATAAAGTTGAATGACGTTGCTAAGTACTCTCATTGTTCAATCATTAAATGATTTTTTCAATAATTAGATAAGGATTGGTCTTCTCTGCGCTCAAACAAGACACTGTAGGCGTATTCAGAAAGTGCGGCAACTAATACTACGCCCAATTAGGCGTACTCAAGCCAGTCTCGAACAATGTGTGACGTTGACGTGCCACATGTTCTATTAAACTTTGCTAATAATTGAAACTACAATGCCAGATTGCGTAGTAAAACGCTGTAAAAATAAAACTACAAGAAATAAGAAAGATACTGATTTTGTTGCCGTAATAAAAAAAGCTTTTTTCTTTGTAGTGCGGTATCTAGTTGGAGAGCAGCGGAGACCAATCCCTAATCTAAATTTCAATTTTCAAGTCGTTTATTTAACTTTTGTTGCACCAACGTACACAAGTTAGTTCGAGTCTAATATAATATTTTTCCGGCAGACAATAATATGTTTTTTATCTTTATATTTTAGATTATTAAAGTGAAGTAGAGCGAAAAATATCAAGATACGAATAAATATCATAATCATGAAATAAATTATCATCAGCTAAAACGTCCTGCTCGTCCCTTATTATCATAAAAAAAAAATTTCACAATAAGTTTGGTTTACATTTTTTTATGACAATAAGGAATGAGACTTGCAGGACGTTCATCTGATGGTTATTAATACGCTCTGCCTATTACAATGTAGTGCCGCTCAGAATTATTGAAAATCCCAAAAATTCTAATCAGCACCACAATTGTGCTCCTTAGACATATGTTAAGTGTCGTTTGCTTCTCGTTCATTAGTTACGGCGCCCTTTAGACCGAAACACTATAAATGGGCACCGTTGTGGTACCCATGATCTAGCCGGCATTCTGTGCAAAGGAAAATGGTAAAATTTACTAACTTATCTTGCTTTTTTTGCGTTGTTAATTTAAATTAAATCTGAATTCAATAATATTGAAGATTTTAACTTAATATTAATACTTAACTAAGAATTTTACGCCTTAACTTAATAAAGGACTTTTCTAACGTATAGATAAATAGTTAGCTAGACTCATTGAGTAGAGTAATTCACTTAGCAATTATCAAAAATGGTTTATTATTTTAAAAAACCAGTAAGCTTACAATCGCTTTTAAACCAATTTATATTTTAGAATTAAACTTAATTTTGTATTGTTTGTTTTATTTTATAACTTCTGAAGTTAGTAATAATATAAAAAATCAAACCTAGAATAACGAATTAAATATTTAAAAAGAAGTAAGTAGAAGGTATTATTAGCCTAGTCCTTATTACATTTAAAAAAAAAAGATGTAAGATTCATTGAGACCGACATATTCGCGATGCTTTCTATTTTCGGCAGTCGGAGCAACAATCCCAGCACCAACTGACGTAACTTGGACATGAGAAGGAGTGCCGACGCAAATCGCGTCCCAGACTCTGCTTCCCCGTGCCCAAGCCAACAAAGTCATTCCGTCAGGATGCTTGCCATCGCGGTGGGTAAACCATTTGGCTCTAAAACAGCTTAATTCCTTTTAATACGATTTAAACTGGTGCAGCATATTTTTAATTTAATTTATAAAGTAGACGGGTATTTTCTAACACGTTCTCGTTTGTAGCAATTTAGCGAAGTGTTTTGACCCGCACGGAGCGTGCTATAAGATCTAATTAAATTTCTTGCTCCGGTCAAACCGCAGGTAAGTTACAGGTAAGAGAATATATGTTATTTTAAGTGGTTTGTAATATATATATATAAATTTGATGTTTCATACAATGATGTTCAATAATTAATAATTTGTTTGCAAATCGGCAGTGCCCCAGGGCACTAGATATTCAGATACACCAAAACAGAGAGTGCCGTACGGCACACTATTCCGTCACCAAGTTGTGACACTTATTTTGTACATAAGATGGTTTGTTTTGCACGGTCTTATAGCTTGTTGCAAAAGCTTTCAGATACATTCACTCAAATCATCCCAATTATAAGCAATCACGCCGATGGATGTCATACCGTGCGATCAATGTTTCCCGGAACGGAAAGGTTATCAAAAATACTTAAGAACAGTTTGTTACTTTCAAGTAATATCCCTCACTTCTGGGATTAAATGTACAAAATTAATTTGTACCAAAATTAATGTGCGCTGCATCTCTCGATTCCGCCTGAAGCCCTTACCAACTGAGCCAACTGCACGAGTAACGCATCGATCATAAATCTTATTAAATAAATTCTTTATTGCAATTTATTTACTTTTACTTTATTATATTTGCATTGGATATTTTGGAAGCAGTACTCCTTTTCACAGATAAATATCGGATAATAGTTCGAACACTCCATCTATAAATCACAAACCAAAAACTTATTCGAATAGACATCTGTTTACGAAGCGGAAAGGTTTACGTCTTTTATATGAAAATTATATTCTGAACTTACTTATTCTCATAGAGAAATAACAATTCAACGATTTTAGTTCCATGTGGCACAACAATTTTCACCACAGTCATCTTAGATTTCAAAAATGATCCCAAATTCGTTCTCTGTACCCTCGAGAACCTCGGATACGATATCCATATTGTTGAAATCATAATTTTGCACGGCGGCCATCTTGGATTCCAAAAATGATCTTAAATTCGTTCTCTGCAAACTCGAGAACCTGGGATACGATATACATATTGTTGTAATCATGATTTTGCACGGCGGCCATCTTGGATTTCAAAAATGATCTCAAATTCGTTCTCTGTACCCTCAAGAACCTTGGATTCGATATCAATATTGGAATCAAAAATTTGCGCGGCGGCCATCTTGGATAATAAAAATACAAAATGGCGCGTAACCGAAAATCGTGATGATTTGCTATAAAATTTCTCTCATACGTCGATAAAGAAGCTTCACTTCAAAAACATACCGACGTATTGAGAACCTCCTCCTTTTTTGATCTCGGTTAAAAAGAGTGGTCGTTTATGTTCTCACGAGCTCAACTTTTTCCAAACATATGGTAGATTCAGTAATTTAAAATAAATATTTATAGTGACTATTCAAAGCGCTTAGTTTAAGCCTAATTGAATTAAGATAATTTGATTTTGACTTTGAATACTTACAGCATCATGTGGTGTCGTACATTATCGCCTCCTTTCAATATCCACCAAAAAACACAAAAAGCGAACCCAGCGGAGGAACTAGGGGTATATAGTACTTTCATAGCTGGCAACATATTTTTTTAATGGCGTCTTTTTTTTTTACAAAATATTTTGCTGTATTGACGAATGTATTAACTTAAATTAATAGTTGTGAAATAGTATTTATGTGTGAAATGTGGTTTTCTTATCATATTTTTTATTAAAAGACGCTTTGTGACACCCTTTCACTGCACAGTTAGTAATATTTCCATTAAATTTCGCGCACTGATTGTTCTGGAAGTTGACAGAATGACACTGATGCAACGGGAAGCGTATGTGGTCATAAACGTCCACATTGAAACTGCTTCATTTCGCTTGGGCCAGAGCAATATAAAAGCAGATTGCATCTTATAATCATTCATTTGTATATATTAATCTCGTTATTAAGTACCTACTGTACAAATTATTGTTAATCAACACATACTCGGTAGCTGGTATATGAACACAGCAACTGTGAAAAACGAAGTTCATCCTAGTTCGATTCAACAAGTGACCACTTTCGCGATATCAGACCTGCCTAACTGGATTGTTTTGTCTTGATTTTCCAACGCAGCGGTGAACAGCTTGGGCGTTATGATATTGTCTTGTCGGAGTCCCCGCTGCAGTCAGATAGGCTTCGAGATCTGATCCTGGAGACGGACTGACATGGTGGCATTTCCATACAATTCATCGCTTCGATATATTCGTAAGCAATGTGACACCTCTGGAGAGACCATCGCCCAGGTCTCGATCGACTGAAAGGCTTTCTCATAGTCCACGAATGCCAAGTATAGAGGCTGCACTATACAATGTTCTAAACTATTTGACCAGCCAGTAAGTAGTAATACTAAGTTCAGATTTGAAGTATAAAGTGTATCTTTTTATTGTTTAGTCAATAGTATCTAACAACGAATTTACCGATATGCAATACAGATTTGAAATAATCTTCCCTGTAAATAAGCGTTCTTAATTAAAGAAGGATTTAACTGAAACGAAGCTCTAAATTGAAATTATTTTGTCATACACACATTTATGAATATACATATTAAATGAAAAATAATCAATGGAAATATTTTATTAAATTTTTCTTGATTTAATTTTCGCTTTGTGTATGATTTTTAAGCCAATCCCTCAAACCATCATCAGCTAAGTTGGTAAAAACCGCAGGCATATATTCTTCACAATCTTGTAGAAAAGACGTCAATCCAGCGACTTTCTTGGTTGCCGTGTCAAAGAGGGGACCCCCGGAATCACCCTGTATAGAAATAAAAATATATTTAAATACCTAACAGAAAATCTAATGTAATTACAGTCACCGTGTAATTTTCAAAAGTCCTAAATCTCCAGATAAGATTATTGTATAAGATTCAGCAGTACTAAGTATATTTGACAGTGACATTTAATTTGGCTGTTATAACAATAAATTGCTCTTATTTTATTGTATTATATGCCCTGTTTCACAATGAACAAGAAAAATTACGAATAGGCTACTTGCAACTCATCTATCGAATAAAGATATCATTTGTGTCTCACAATGTATCAAAAGTGTTATCTAGCAGATAAGCGCCGTTTAAGTTATAGGATGGATCTAGAATTATCATAGCTATTTGCCGGGTTCTGGATAACCTGACAGAGTGACTTGCATTTGACAAAATAATGTCAATTTACATAATAGTAGGGGAGCCCTAGAGGCTAAATAGGGCTTTACTTGAGCGTCGTGATTACATATTGCACTGAGAAGGATTTGTGTACATGTTAAAAAGAAAAAAAAAATATTTGATTTCTACGTGATTGATACGTGTTTTTGATAACAGAAAAATATTTATCTTAATTTTCTATTTAAAAGACTGACGATTACGATATGGCCAAAAGCTATGACAGATTTTACAGAATACAAAAAATTATGCAAGTGGTTTATCTTAATGACCTTGTCATCCTGACCCATAATTTGACATTTATATATATGTAGGGATTCCCTCAATCTGACGGTTTGAAAGATTTGGTTTGAAACTTTCCCATTTCCTTATGTCACGCTCAAATTGTCAAATTATTGAAATGCACATTTTTCTGCATAATATAATTAACTTATCTTAAAGTACTTAACTATCGTGGGAGTACTTCACAAGATGATAGTTTGCCACACTTATGTTATTCTGACGTGGTCAAATAAATCACAAAATCCCCGCCTCCTCTACTATAATGTTGGTACATGGTTTGTTTATGTTATGACTTACGGACAATATTATGAAAGGCTCATGACAACTACATAGTTGACATTCTTAAATTTCGTTACACGAAAATGCAAGACAATTATGTCATAATTGATTTTATTGTGAAAAAAATAAGAGAAGTGCGATTTAGAGATATTTTACAAATAGAAAACTGTAAAATATGAAAAAAAAAATGCATTAAAACTCCTTAAGAATGACTTGTAACGTTACCTTGTAATGTATAATTCGCGACGAGCACCGCGTGCTTCACTCGACTGTCGGTTTTTTAGCGAATCCCTTTGAATGTTACATTACAAGTCAGTCATTGCACCGTACACGTCGACAGATCAAGTCGCAAGCGCAATTCATTTGGTTTTACACTCACGATTTTCAATGAGTATAATGCAGTGGGACAACGAAAACACACTTTTATTTATTAACAATTACAAAAAGAAAACAATTTTATGGGATCCCGGGAACTCAACTTTTTTTTTGTTTCTTGGAATATTCATTAAATTCGTACCACCATTTTCGTTTCTTTTTTGGTGCAAATTAGATATCCAATAAAGGTTTGTTATTTTCTTCTTTTTCAAATAACAATACCGTAGTAAAATTCATGAAGCACACACAACCTCTACATCTGACATGACTGTATATAGTAGTGAAGTTGTGTGATACACAATCTGTGTTATTTGGAACATTTATTTAGTAATGAATTTATCTAGCCTATGACAATTGCTACCTTACTTCTACGTTGAGAAATAGCCTCTAATGGCCGTCTTCAATAACATTTCTCTAGTTACGGATATATTACTGTCACCTTTTAATGACAAGATCTTATCTATCCATAGTTTTGTTCCATATAGGTAAGACGTTAGACGAAAGGTTATAGAAAAGTATGTTATCGTAAAAGGATAGATTTGTCTACCTCTAGTAAGTTAAACTAAGGATAGATAGGATATGTACGTACGTGTACGTACCACCATTTTGGTTTCTTTTTTTGGTACATATTGGATATCCAACATAGTTTTATTATTTTCTTCTTTTTTAAAATATCTTAGTAAAAATCATGAAGCACGCACAACCTCTACGTCTGACATGGCTGTATATAAACATAGTGAAGTTGTGTGATATACAACATGTGTTATTCGGAATGAATTTATCTAGTCTATGACAATACTTTTCTTGGACATTGTGAAAAAGCCTCTAAGTCAAATGCCATATGTTGATAAGCTCATGGGTCATAGAATGGTGATTTTTTTTTTATGGAATAGGAGGATAAACGAGCGTACGGGTCACCTGGTGTTAAGTGATCACCGCCGCCCACACTCAATGTAACACCAGAGGAATCACAAGAGCGTTGCCGGCCTTTAAGGAAGGTGTACGCGCTTTTCTTGATTTATGTTTATATTCCAGCAAACGTTACTCGACTCTACCACAACAATATGTGAACTTTTCGCAATAACAGTTCTGTCTGTGATAGATCCCATTAGCATCCCGAAAACTTTATTTTTAGAAAATTAGCGAATGTCCTGTAAAAAAACGTTTTAATAAATATAAATATATGTTTACCCGACACACATTAGAAAATTCAGCCCAACGATCTGAAGGAGGAGCAGCACAGACCATTCTCGGTGTTAGATATTTTCCGTAGTCTTTTGAACATTCCTTATAATTTACTTTCTCAAGAAAGGCTGACTTTAAATACGCAGAGGGTGCCCCGCCTTCCTGAAAACCATATGCGCTTATAAAAAAATACTTATTGAGAACCTAAATCTTAATATATTTGTGTTAGTACCAGAGCTATGTTAGGAGTCAGGACACTTAACGAGCCCAAGTGATAAAAATATATAACGAATAATAAGTATTTCTTACAGTTGTAGAGCCCCATCCAGACACTGTGCAGTTTGTACCATCAGCAAGCTCCTTTCCCCGTTCGACGAAGGTGGCTTTGGCTATTTTAACACCATCAAGCTTCAACTTTTTTAATAATTTAATGAGTGCTATGTCATAATCAAAATTAGTATTCTTTCCAGGATTGTTATATTTTTCATGCACGGTATAGGTTTCATTCATGTATGGATATTTCTGTAATAATATATAATATATCAATCTATTGAAACTGAAAGCAAAAACAATATAATGTTCCTAATGAATTATTATTATAACCTTCTTTTTATGTTTGTCAATGTAAAGGAAGAGCTTAGTTTTGTTGAGCTTTGAAAAGTATTTTTGATATTTTTACTTACTTCTTCCGAATCATACCAACTGTTAAATCCCACTCTTATTTGAACTCTTTTGATACTAAAACATAAGAAAAACAATGAATTTCATTAAAGGTAAATACTATACTATATATATTTTTGGCTAGAACATGAACTGCAGTCTACAAAATGGGCAAAATAGAACAGAAATATTATAAAAGCCACAAAGATCAGGCCAATCCTAGCGCTTATCTCACCCAAATTTTTTATATTGCTGAAACGTGGACATTGCAAGAGGTTGAAGAAGCTTTACATGAAAATGTGGTGCTGGAGAAGGATACTTCATGGATCGAATTTCGTGCCAAAGTTTTGATACGCTAGGAACTAAAATCAAACAGCGTTTATCTTCCATAGTACACTCTTGTATACTCGCCATCTTTGGACCACATCGAGAGGAGGCAGCTAGTACATAGAACCTTCTTCACAATCAAGATCGCTCTGTCACGAGCGTATCTGTCATAGCGATGAAGATATTATGTACGCATTAGACATTTTCATTTCGTGGTATTGACATATCAATATGAGATAGGCAGGGGGCACGTAGCAGAGTTAATACAGAGGTGAATTGACTGAATTGAGTCTTGAAAAATGTTAAGTTTAATAGTTTGGAAAAAACGCATTAGAACTACGCGGAATGACGATCTTTTGGTTTTTTCATCTTACTTTATCTGCTTAACCAAAGATGTTTATTAAGAATAGCTGATACGTATGCTTAAAAAACTAATAAAGGACAAGTTATTAAAAAAATACAAAAAATGGAACATCAGAGGAATTCTTCTAAAAGAAAACAGTTAGAAAGCACTTTATCGGTACAGCAAAAATACGGGAGTGCTGGCAGAAGTGCAAACATGAACTAGCATTTATGTGGTTTAATTCATTTATTGCGCTATCGTACACTAAAATTACAATTTATATTACATAAAAAAGTTAACACATGAGAACTATTACAATAATTTTACTTTTTAGACTTTCTCGTGTAAGGCATTGACTATTTGACGTTTGAGTATGTTTGTTGCATCACTTTATATAGCATTAAGTTGAAATAGCCGAACTATAATTACTTAGAAGTATAAATCTTTCATCCATAATTTCAACGACTATCTTACGGATCTTTGATCATGCCACGTGTCCTGACGCGAGTTTAACATTTTATAGCCATTTAAAGAAAAGTGTTCAACGTCGCTAAAGAAGTTTTCACTTCAAAAACTAAAATAACATAATACCGTTGGGCAAAATCAAACTAATGTTGGGTCTGTCGGTTATTTTTTATATCGATTATATTTCATGACGGTTACAAGGCTCACAGATTATTCAGTGGCTCTTGATTGATGATGATTCTTGCAAAAAATATTTTATATCACTTAATTATAGTTTCCCCATCCCAGACCATATTAGTCTGGCCGGAGGGCCTATCGTGCCACTCAGATAAAACGTTCTCGATCACATTTTGTGCAATCCTAGTTAAGACTAACTCGACGACAACAGTGATGACAAAATTGAGAACTAAAATGGATAATTAAAATAAAAACACATACTTTTGAAGACAATGTGCGGCAGTCACAATATATTCTTTATTATATATGACCCCTCCACAAGTATTCTTATCTGTTAACACAAAAGCTTGAAAAGGAACTTCTTCAATTCCGATGTATTCCCCCACCCACGATTTTATTAGCTGTGGTATCACCGCCTGAGTGGCCGAACACATCTGAAATAAATAAAATTGGTACATTTTGGTATATACAAACAACTCAAGATTAGCTTGAATTGGGGAAGAAAATTTTGGTAACCTTGAACGAAAACAACTTGGCATAGTAACACAAGTAATAATAATTGTCTCCCCCTCATAGTTTAACAAATTAAACGCTGAATGCTCTTCAAGTTAACAATGTAAAGTATGACAAATAAAATATGCCCTCAGATCTATTTATACCATATATTTACTTTAATTAAAGGTGTAGTCTTGCATAATTTAACAAAGTAATTTCCCTTCCACTAATTACTTTTACAATTAATTAAACATTTCGGCACAGTTGACATATGTAACAGTATGGAAACCAATTCATGTTTATAAAAAACTTTCTTACACGTGCGTACAATCCATTAAAGCAATAGGGTTGTCAGGTTATTTTTTCTAACCGACCTTAAAAAAGGAGGAGGTTCTCAATTCAACTGCATTTTTGGAACGAAGTTCCTTATGGGGCGTTGCGGAGCGTAAAAAAGTAAAATGCGTAAGATTTTTATGTATAGTGTATGTATGATGGCTATACGGTGTCTAATGCAATATTATAGACTACATGATGACTTTTATGTAACATTTTAAACAACATTTACTTGAATGTTTTTCTTAAAAAATTTTTTTTTGATTTTTTTTTTAATATTTCGTTGAAATATTTTATTTGAAATATTGACGGGAAACTTTGAAATATGTGTTTATAATCTGTGTCCGTTGAAATTTCACTTCTACCACAGTCTTACGAAAATCTACCCTGCAGTCATCCTACGAATATGTCGAGGGGGGCAATTATTGTTTTCGTGAGTGTCAATTATTAAGAACAATTAACATCTATTTCGAGATACAAGATGGTGGATATGATTTTTTTTATTAAATCACTATAGGTATCATTTTTGAGGTTTTCGGGAGTGTCAACACCGAATATGACATCTATTTTGAGATCCAAGACAGCGAATGTGACTTTTACAATATATTCAAAATGAGTATCATTTGCGAGATTTTCGGGAGTGTCAAACCTAAACATGACACCCATTCCAAGATCCAAGATGGCAGATGTGACATTTTCAATGAAATCAATATTTCATATAATCATTTTCGAGATTTTCGGGAGTGTCGGTGAACACACAATTTTATTTCAAAAGCCGTGCATTATCGGTACTCTCAAGAATCATGAAAACAGCCCCCATGATAAAAAAGGTTGATAAAATCGAATTTCATGTAGCTCCAACTTGGATTTTCATTTTGACACCACTATCAGTTTTAACATCCTTAAAAACTATGAAAACAAACGAAAAAGTTGATAATTTTTTGCATCTACAATCTTGAATTTTCATTTTGACAGCACTAGCTGGTTTTGGTTTCAACACCCACGAAACACAATACTTAGGCAACTATTTTTGGATAAAATAAATAAATATAAAAAACATCCTCGAAAACCAAACCACACTCATAAAAATAATTGATAATAAAGTCACCATCTTTGTTTAACATTGTGAATTATGTTCACGAATTTACTATAATCGATCTCACTGACTTATAAATTCGCATACCTATTAATTATAATAATAATATAACAATAAATCATTCTTATATATTCCAATATTTAGAGTTTAAAAAACGAAAACAGGAGTTTTGATGGAGCCGAGTTCAAATGGCCGTATACCATGCAATACGCTGGAATTTTTAAAAAGATCGTGGAAACAAATAACAACGTGACACTCGTCTTGAAGCTGACACCCGCTACTGCAAGACCGTGAAAACCACAGAACAGAAAAAACTAGTGAAAGGTGCATCATGCCATTTTACTATGGAAACCCATGTCGCCAAACTCACATTTTTATCTATTAAATATGTAAAACACGCACTTAATTCCAGCTTTATGATAGGCCTAAATTCACAATCACGAAAAGACAAATTTATTTACATCAATTACGCTAATCTCATATTCATAAAGTAATTATGACAACCTCAGAACTTTTTATTAAATTGCGAAAAATAACATATAAAACTTGAAGTAAAAGAAACACTGTGACCATAGATTTGACTTCTGTCAAAATACCTAGTGTCGTACGAAAATGAATAAACATATCGATAAATTATTGGATAAGTTAGTGAAAACTAGAAATGATGTAATCAGGGTTGATTACTTTATACATACATTTATGCAGGTAATATACTTTATATTACCGATAAACTACGTCGTAAGCTAAAATAATAATAGGCCAATATTTTATCTAAGGTATAGTTTTATTTGGCTGGACCGAGTCTCTCATCATCCTACTGTATAAGTCTTATGTCCAATGTATATAAAATTTTTGCTAAGATCATCTTAAAACGGATTGCAAGAACCCTAGACGGAAACCAACCTATACAAGCAGGATTCCGCAAAGACTACTCAGTGATCGACCCCATTCACGTAGTGCGTCAAATTCTGGAGAAATACAGCGACTACCAACTCACATACTACATCGCATTCATTGATTATAGTAAAGCATTTGATTCCCTACATCATGACAAAATGGGAGGCGTTACTAGAACAAGGAATTGAGCACAATTACATTAGATTAATAAGAAATATATATAGCTGCAGCAGAATCCAACTAGAAAAGAAAAGTACTCCATTCAGAGTAGAAAAAGGCGTAAGGCAGGGAGACCCTCTATCTCCGAAATCATTCCCCGCAGTACTAGAATCAATCTTCCGAAGACTCAATTGGGAACATCTCGGAATTAATATAGACGGTCAACTGCTATCGCACTTTAGATTTGCTGATGACATATAGTTATTGGCAAAAACAACAAAAGACTTAACCAGAATGATAAAAGAACTTGCGAGAAAGTGAGAGAGTAGGGTTGGCAATGAATCCGGAAAAAACTAGGAAGATGACAAACGGGTACAAACATACTATATATCTAGAAAACACTGAAATCAACTATACAGACGAGTACGTATATCTAGGGCAGCTCATAAGTCAAAAAGACCCTTTGCAGAAGGAAGTGGACAGAAGAATTACAAATGGCTGGAAGACATACTGGAGGCTAAGAGAGGCTATGAAAGATAAAGAGCTCCATATAAACCTAAAAGCAAATTTTTAACACCTGCATACACTACCTGTCCTGTACGGGTGTCAGTCATGGTCCTTAAATCAGGTCACCTCAAACAAACTAGCAACTTGCCAGTGTGCAATGGAAAGGAGTATGCTAAACATTAAAAAGTCCGACAAAGTAAAAAAAATCGTCATCAGAATCAAAACAAAAACTACCGATGTAATAAGCAAAATCAAAAGACTCAAATGGCGATGGGCTGGTCACCTGGTAAGAGGACACGACAAATGAAGCAAAAGGGTGATATGGCAGTACCCAAGGGAAGGCAAAAGGAAAAGAGGCTGACCACAGAAAAGGTGGGACGTTGACGTTAGACAAGTGGCAGGAGTCACATGGAACAGAGTTGCTCAAGAAAAAAGGAATGGAAAAGGTTGGAGGAGGCCTTTGCCGACTGGCAAACAGATCTAGGAAAGATAACCAAGCGACAAATATTAGTTTAAATTTATTCATATCTATTAAGTTTAAGATTTCAATGCTAGTCCTTTATATAAGTTTAAAAATTCATTGTACTAAGAGATCTTAATTAAAGGCTATATTATTATTATTATTTATATATTTTTGTTTGATAGGATGGACAATGTTTAGCTCAATTCAAATAAAATCAAGACAGCGTACACGAATAGTCTTGGAAAGTAACAATATCAGTATTATATTTACTATTTATTTTTATAAGTGTTCATCGTTATTCTCTATAAGCCCAGGAGCCAGTAAGACATGAGATTACATAAGTTGTACAGCTTCAATACGATATGCACGTGCGGAAAGAAAATTTCCAAAACAAGCAGTAAGGAATGGTTAATAAAAAGAGAAGCTATAAGTACTAATGAAGTATTAATAATCTTATTAGTCTTATGATATTTTATATTACGATGTGCATATGCTACAATGATGTCAAACATTCTCAGAATTCATGGTTTCGATTTTTACAAAATTCTATGACGTATTTCCTCTACTCAATCTTACTCGTATCGATGGAACCTCAACATATGCCAAATATTAAAATTTAATTAAAAAATAGTTTGTCTATATTTTTAAAATTAACGCTTATTGAGTTTAAGTGGAATCTTTCACACATATTTTGTTACATAATAATTACCTGTACCTTGAATTTATCGTAGTCTCTCTTGTACATAATTACCACAAACATATTATAACATTCTGCTTACTTACACCCTTATCGCGTGATGCATAGAAAAGAGTAATACTTAAATACAATTTATAAAGATAACATTTATTTCGATAAAATTATATTGATATGTCCATATATGCACTTGTTGAATAG
Organism: Leptidea sinapis; assembly: GCF_905404315.1. Classification (NCBI taxonomy): domain Eukaryota; kingdom Metazoa; phylum Arthropoda; class Insecta; order Lepidoptera; family Pieridae; genus Leptidea; species Leptidea sinapis. Next base: position 10,387,450 of record NC_066300.1, read on the forward strand.
CGATATTTTGTTATTGTTTACATTAATTATTCTAACAAAAAATGCATCTATTAAAGGTAAATGAAGCATACGTCGTAATATTATGGTTCATTTTGAATTGTATATTTTGCACAACACATAAAAAAAATAATTGTATTTAAATCGCAAATTTATGATTACCGACGATAATCCCTTCGTTGGACATATTTTTATTGCGGCTATGGTTTCTACAGTTCAAAATGGCTATTTGTATTTTTTTAAAAGATAATAATGCTTCACTTCTTAGCTTCACTTGACATTAAATGACTGGTCTCACTTGAGCCTCGAGTAGGTACATTTGTACACAATAGTGGCGACAAAATAACGCCCACATGCCACTTCAACTAGTTTTTTCTGTTCCGTGGTGAAAACCGCTTAGGGGCCTCGTCGATGCGCATGTGTGTGTGTGTGTCATTCGTTTGCAGGTAGTTTCCGTACTGGTACATAATAATATGTCTTCTGTGATTTTGGTGTTCACATAATTTGTATATTAGTTCTGTAATCAAACACAAAAAGAAACTTAATTAAACTCTTTCGTAATCATAAATAAGTGACGTACTTACCAATGGAAACTTTTCTTTATTGTCGCAAGAGTCAGTAAATTACTTTTAAATAGAATAGAATTTATTTTCAACTTAATCAAATACAGAAATAATACTCATATTATTATGTGTATGAGTTTGTGTGTGGGTCAACAGAAACCTCAAATGAACGCAACAGTGAGCTATGAAATATCTATCTACGTAGTGTAGGCTTGTCGTCCACTCTACAGTTGTCTAGTTCGGTAAGCAAGAAAGTTTAAAAATGCTAACAAGGACCATAAGCTAAAAACATATGGGGATATCTCGATAATAGAAGCCAGTTTATATTGAGCACAAAAAAGTGTCAAAAAATCTTCCTTTCGCTAATTATAGAAGCTACCTGTAAAATTTAATACTTAAGTAGTAATTATCTACTTTGTTAATTACGCTACTCTTCATTCGACAGTTTTTTTAACAAAAAGTATATGAATAGATACGTCAATGTTCATTACAACATTAATATTTACAAAAAAAGATAATCATTCCATCCCTGCAATGGAATGAGACTGAAACGGAAGTAATATTACGCTTTTTTTCATTGAATTTTTTTTATTGAATTATAAAAATAAGTACTCTTTATGCCTTTGTTCTGTTTGAAAAATATAATGTGCAATCTGGTCAAAAGCATTAACTTTTCTCTCTTGTTAATTTTTTCTTATGGCGGAACTATGAGTTGTTACGGGAAAATGACTTATCTAATTAATGAAAGCATATTATTTTTGAAATCATATAGTTCTTATAATAAAAAAACAAACTATGCTGTTTTTTTATTTGACAACATAAACCTATCAACTATTTTAAAAACCCCAATGAGATAAAATCTCATTATTAACGGTATATTTGGTCTGAAATGAACTCACAGAATTCAAAAATATTTATTAGCTGAATTAACTGCTGACATGGAATAAAAATAAGTAAAATTATTTACAAAAAAAATTGTTTACAAAAAAAATCATCCTCTCCGGACGTGTCTTGCAGTATGTACCTAATTTTCTAAATCTTAAGCTGCAACTCTTTTAATGCTTGGATCTGATATATCGACGGTGGAAAGGTAATATTTACTAAGCGACACTTTTTGCGAAATTGAGTTATATACATCAAACGATTCAGAAAAAAAAACTGCATCGTTAAGTCTCACTCTCATGCTTCTATGATGACTTTTGATGTCGCTTAGGTATTCGAATCTTAGGTGATTTTTTATAGTTTCCGGCGACTAAACGATAACTTTCTAACCTTTTTATTAAAAATGCCACATAGACAACATTCCAATATAAGATATTATACATAGTAAATTTTACCTGATTTTTATTTTTAGTACTTTGGCTTTTAGTTTTTTTTACTCTTAAGATATTTTTGCCCCCTTTTTTTATTTTTATTTTAGTGACTTATATATTTTTACCACTTGAGTTATTGTAATTAGGTTAGTCAATTATTGCCCGTTCTCACTATTTAAAATATGTCGTTTAGTATTTTTTTGTTAAATAGATTCAATTTGGTAGTATGTCGCTTGGTAAAACATGACCTGCCTACTTTATAAACATTTTTGTCGCTTAAATATATGTCACGTGATTTGATTTTTATATGAATATCTTGACAGTACATGCCAGTTGACAGTGTTCATGCAGTCATCGAAAATAGTTTAAAGAAAAAAATGATCTATGCACCCTCGCAATAGTATACTTTGTGTTTGCTAGTGTTTGCCACTACTAGGAAAGAGCCGTTTCCATATGAAGTTGAAAAAACTTAGCTATGAAGACTTTTATAAATGGGACGCTCCAATTGTCTAATATATTGCATTAAATATTTTGAATCTAATATTAGGTCCTTACATATGAAATTGGCGTTTTGTCCTACTGGCCACTCTGATCTAAAATATTTCCCCTTTGGTTAAGAATTTCAAATTCTAATTTATACAGCTATTTCCTATTATTTATTAGCTAGTCCTGCATTCGCGTTGCGAAAACCGTAATTCATTTTTTTTTCCTCTTTTTTTTCATCTTTGCGTCACCGGGATACAAAATGGCATACTTGAAATATTGTGTAATTTACGAGTGCGATTTCCAAGGTGGCACCAATGCTGCAGACACGGCTCGAAGGGTTAATGATGTATATGGTTGCGGTTTTGCAAAAGAACCCACAGTGCGTTTTTTCGGTTCCAAAATTTTCGTTATGGGTATTCCGACCTGCAGAACAAGCCCAGTGGACGGCTGGAGACCAAAAGTTGATAATGAAGAATTGAAGGCTATTGTGGAAGCGGATCCATTACAAACCACGTTCGAGTTCGGTGTTAGTGATAAAACTGTTTTAATTAATTAAACAAATTAAGTGTAGGATTGAGCGTAGTATGTTGAAAATAAGAAAGCAAGATAAAGTATGAATAACAAACATAAGAAAAAAAAAACAAAATGGAAAAATGTGGAAAAAACAATTAGCAGCTAAATGGTGATCACTTAACACCAGGTGACCTGTACGCTCGTTTGTCTTCCTCTTTCATAAAAAAAGGCGTTGGACATAAATGGCTAAAAGATTTTATAGAGCGGTATCCAAGATATAGAAAAAAATAGAGGGAGAGAAACGATACGATGGGAAGATGATATAAAAAAGGTTGCTGGACCAATATGGAGAAGAACTACTTACGACATGTGGAAAATTATGAAGGAGTTTTATGTCAGGGGACAAGCAAGAGATGAAAAACATAAGAAATGAATGTATATTACGTGAAATTTAGCTATAATCATTTAGTTTAACTTATTTAATTTGCTTGCAATAAAAGCTTCTTTCATTCATTTACAAATTAGCAGTACCTTGTAAATTGAAAATTAAATCCTGAGATTGATTTTCATCTAATATGGCTCATTTTTGAGTCTTCTTAATGATATATGACTTTCAAATAAAATCAGATAGTTTAAAATAAGACAAATTATAATTTTATCCTATGTCTAAAACCTATAAAAACCTAAAGCCTTTTTCAAAACCCGTAACTGTTACGTTGACTTGTTTATAAATGAAGGGTATCATGGGTATGATGTTTTTTCAAATCTCAATGATTTTCGAAAATACATGTTTAAGCTAATTAGGATCATTTTCGATGTTAGTATAATATTTTTAACAGCAAATTATAGTCTGCATTTTTCTTATCAAATAGCTTAGTGCTTTGATACATCCTCACCAGTTCTGTCCACATAGCAAATATATCAAGTTTACATAGTAACCGAGCCATTGTAAAGCTTTTATCTTTGTCTTCTCACATTCACAAATCCGTATAACCGGCACTTATATCTTTGAAATAACGCTTATATTCTGCGCTCTCGAATCGATTTACAGAAACAATATGGTAAAGCTCTTGAAATTTCAATGCGATTCGATAGCAGAAGCTTACAGCTATAATGAAATACTTTATAATATGTGTTTTAAATATTTTATATAGGTTTCGTTGTAGTTCTTATTATGAGATTATATTATACTTTTAAGCAATCCTATAATATTGAAAGTAAGAAAGATAAAACCTGCATTTTCTGAGGTTGTCTTAGTCACTTTAATAATATGAGATTAGCGTGATTGTATTAAGTTCGAAATTGATGTAAATAAATTTGTAGTTATGTCTTTTCGTGATTGTGAATTTCGGCCTATCATAAATCAGGAATTAAGTGTATGTATAACATATTCAATAGATAAATGTGTGAGTTTGGCGACATCGGTTCCCATAGTAAAATGACATGATGCCACTTCTACTAGTTTTTTTTCTGTTCTGTGGCTTGAACAATACATATTCGTAAATATGAAATACATTGATTTGATCTGGCGTAATAATATGACGTACTGAATGAAGAGAGGTTACAAATACAGCTAACGTCCAATTAGGTCTTCCAATAGTCGATTCTAGTTCCAGTTTAACAATAACACTTCATTTACTTTTGCACAACAGCTTAAAACGATAATTAGTTTTAGCTGGGACTTAGATTTGCTGAACGTTTATGATCTACATAAAAGCTGCACAAATTTTTAATCCACAAATACCTGGACGTATATCGATTTCTAATATCCTTTTGCTTATATCTTCTAGAAGTTATAACTACACTATAAAATTGTAAATTCACATCCACAAATATCTGGACGGATCTCAGTTTCTAATATCCTTTTACTAATTAAGTTATTAATTATTAAAGTTATTATTAAAAAGTTATTTATGACTACACTTTGAAATTGTATTAGAATTCTCGTTTATTATTAATATTACCAGGATTTTAATCTGAAAAATATAGACGCTAAATATATTGTATGGGGTGGAGTCCTATGCGGATGTCAGTCCCCCCTCCAATTAAGATGACTTTGTTACAGGAAATAATGTCTTCTGGCTGCTTTTCACTACTTAGGGATGAAAAACCTTCGGATGATAACGGAGCTCACGTTTACGTATATTTAAATAGTTAAAATGTCAGATTAAAAAATGTATTGATTCTAGCGGTAATCGATCGGGGGGAAAGCGTTTATTCCACAGATTGATGCAATGTTCACATAATACTTTCAAATATTAACAGTGTATTTTTTTTACTATCAAGTGTAATATATAAGGGGTTAAAGTAGAAAAGAGTCGTGCTATACTGTAAAATGTAAGTCCTATAGAGTTAGAATAGTGTGTCGAGTGCGAGGTATTGAGTACAACAATAATGGTGAAGATTGTTTGATAAGTCAGGACTGTATCGCTATCATTGTTTGAAGTTCAATGCAATAGACATCTGTTGTTAAGTAATAAACATATCTGTATTGTAAGTGATTTATAACATATAAGCGATTAAACCAAAACGCACGGTGCCATCACTAACCGTCTCCTCTTCAAACATTTATATTGAGATGCTGCTTCTACTCCGTTAGTTCCACGCCAGAATTCGTATTAAAACTTCTCTCATTTTAATCGAAAAACAATTATAAGTCAAATATTCCATAAATTTAAATCATAATCAATTTTTAATATTTTGGATGTTAGAACATTAACTAACAGCTACGTGAAAATAGTTTCAGATTGAAATCTTGAGTCAATTAGGTATTATACAAATTCATTCAAACATGAGATTGAATAGGAATAATAAGATATAGGAATAATAATCGTAAATAGACTTGAAAATATATATATAAAATTTTAAATGTATCCGTTATATTTGAATGAAGTAATTCCTTAGCTCTTTTTAAAATTAGTTCATAAAGTACAACAAAGAACCACTGAAACTTCATTATATTCCACAAAGAGCTGCACCGGACTTGTGCCGCGGGGCGCAGCACAAACACAACCAATCAATTGTTTCCGATATTGTTTACTGATCTCATATGACCTGCACTTTCGGATTCAATTTCTGTTCAACTTTGTGTTAAACTCAATGCTATATGGAATTTCAATTTATATTTTTGCTTTTATTTGTTATTGGAATAGAAATTATAAGATTTAAATTTAATTATTATGATTTATGGTAGCCGTAAAAAAAAGCATATACTAAAAGAATTCTCATCATAATCACTATAATTATGACTGTGTAACTGGGAATTTGAATAAAGACAGATAATAACAAGACTGTAAGCTAACCAACAATTTTTTTTACTATTGCACTTACTGGAGTCACATAAGGGACTTTATACGAGCTGAAGACTGGCCTTCGTCTAGTCCTGACATGAACCAAACATATTTAAAAATTAGTTATTAAACGGCATTCCAAAATCTAATCGCTTAAAAATGTCTAGACTCTAGAACAAGCAGTGAGTAAGTTCCAGTCAGTTCGAATATATTTTTTTTTTTTTCTGCGATGTCAATAAATAAGATCATACAGGTTTTATTAAATTTACAAAAAATATTGTGTAAAATACAGTATTTGTAACAGAACTTACGGCTAGTGTATCTATCATATACCAGAAAATAGAAGTTTGGATTAAATTTAATAATTGAACGTAGGAGTACCATGTTAAAAAATAAGGCAAATTCTAACTCAAGATTCTTTCAAAAATGGAAAATTTACCAAAGTTTGCCGCCTTTATGAATAGTATTTTGACATTAATAAAAAAAATATCGAACGTTACAAAAGTCAATTAAGCAATTATTATAATAAACAACAAAATCAAACATTACATTTACTAACAGACATAAAACTAAACATTATGATAATCATAAATGTTTATGGAGCATATGATTCGAAATAAACGTATTTAATTGGTAGATAATAAGCTAATATTGAAGTTATCCGATACACTTTATTAAGACAAAATCCTTCATTATTATAATAAATGTGAATGTTAATTTGTTTATTTTAGGATTCGCAGGTAATTTCTAGTATTTTATTACTTCGTTCTGTTATAAGCTTATGGACTCAAGTTTACTAATATAACTAATCTCAGCTTCGAGCATGACCTCAAGATTGTGTTCAAGTCTCTGTTCTTATTAATAAATTGGACTTGATTCACTAATTTCAAACTCAATCTCAGTTGAGAGTTGTCAAAAGACGTTCATGTTATTAAATCAAACTAAAACTAAACTTAGTGAAGCTAAGCTGACTAAACTGTGGACAGGGCACATATTTTGACGGACAGATGACCATTGGGGCTGTAAAGTCCTCGAATAGCGACCACGTCCGAAAGACGCAGTGTTGGTAGGTACAAGAAGGACCGACGATCTGATCAAGGTCCTGTACGCATCCGGGCAAGATCGTCGGAATTCGTTGGATGAGGGCAACGCAGGACCGATTGTCGTGGAAATATTTGGGGGAGGCCTTTGTTCAGCAGTGGACTTCTTTCGGCTGATGATGACGATGATAATGAAGCTGACTAAGCCGAAAAAAGTATGTTTTAGCACGATGTAGTCGTATTAACAGTATCGCAAAATAGTCCCTATCGCTGTAATGTCCAAGTACTCTAAAACATTGTTTGTGTGATGAACAATATTCTAAGGATGTACATATAAGTTAAGCTGACAGTGTGTATAAATATGAGCTGATAAGTGCAAAAAAATTCAAGTAAGACATGCAACCGAAGATTCTATTCTGGTGATAAAACGAAAATTACAAATTTTATTTTTCAAACGTAACAAACATGTACACTAAGAGAAGAAAAAAACTTACAGAAGAAAAACAAAGAATAATAAAATTATTCTAAGGATTTCTTTTTGTTAAATCACATCACGTCAACAATACATTTCATGAGACTTTAATTACAAGAAACTAAAGAAATAAACACAAATTATAATTGTTAAAACGTGCTATTGGTAAGAACAGGGTGTTTACAAAATTACTTTGTAATTACAATTACTTTGGGAAACTCATCAAATCTGAAACAAGGGCAAAAAGTTGAGTAAGCCGAAACTCAAAGCCTTTGTTTATGAACAATGTATTAATAAATGGCTTTTGACGTTTATATATTATTAAGATATATTAATAATTATATAATATTTAACACATTATATATCGTTGATTGAGTATACTACGTTTAACAATTATGTGTTCTGGTCTCCCGCCGCTATTTCTATGCACCTAAGCACTTAGTTCACATTTTATAATTAGATCCCATTAAGGGGATATTATTGTATTAAAAAGCAGTCCAATTTTTTTTTAAGTTGCACGACGATTTTTAAACGATACTAGGAGTGTGAAGTTAAACCAGTATAAGTTGAATTTAAAATATCTGCGGTGATCATATACCATTGGGTGACAATCAGTATGAGATTTAGATAGATAATAACAGATTATGTACTTCAGATCTTAATAGTTTAAGCTCAAGACGGTAAAGGATAACCATATTAGAAATTCACTAAGAGAAAAATGCGACAATTTGCTAGAATTTTACTAATACCAACAATTTGAAGAGAAAGGTGTGGCAGATTGGTGTATATAGAGGAGAGTAAATAAAATTGTACATATAGCTCTGGATGATGGTAGCGCAGGACCGATCATAGTAAAGATTTTTGGAGGCCTTCGGCTTTGTCCACCAGTGGACGTCTTGCAGTTGATATGATGATAAAATTTGTTATGTTTTAAAATGATAACCCTCACTTCTGGGATTTTATTCAAAACAAAATTTATGAAGGATCCGACTCAAACCTGCGACCAAGAGGTTCTTGAGCTAACCGTTCGAATGACGTAAAGTTCCTAGATATTGTATGCTTTGTACGCGGATTCGAGTGCCGCATCGTGCATAAATTTTGTTTTCAAATTTTATTTGTGTGATATGATGATGATGATGACATAAAGCAAAAAAAATAAGTAAATAGTACAACGGAATCTCTTTGTGGCATTTATACTCAATGGTAATACGAATATATCCTTAAATTTTAGAAAACATTTATTTTTGGTCAGATAGAAATCAAAGACGTTTTATAGAGGCGAGGAATGTAGCACGTTGAATAATTTTGAGAGTATGTCAAGTAATTGCAACTGGAGCAGTTTTAGATATGTAATGTTTGAGTTTGTGGGTTTGAAGATTCCTTACTCTACCGTGTTAATTAGCTTACAACATAATATGTATCTTATAAAGTTCTATTCCAGTGGCAGTTAATGTTAGTTAAGGCAGAAACTTTGTTGTTTGATGCTTTGTGGTGGTTTCAGTATTATATAGTGCAGAGTGCTCACCATAAAAAGAACTCAATATAGTTATGTAGAAAAACATAAAAACTTAATATATTGTTCTCATATGCTCTAGTTGTAATCGTTGAAATATAAATCAGCAATATAAAAGTACGTAGTAGCGGTTCGTTACGTTTGCCGTCTCTAGAGAGAACTCAGAACAACGAGCTTACAACATGAATCTTTCGCGGCGTCTTGGTGTCACAATACTGATTCGTAACCACTACTTATTGAGTTTTATACTATCCGTACTTTTTAGAAATTTTGATAATGGTTTTTCTTTATTGCATTTCGATACGGGCACTTGAATAAAAGTAAGCCACAAAATTGTGATTAAAAAATATATTTTGGAGGCATTTGTATATTTTAATAGCAGCAGAGATAGTTTCAGTGTTTGCCTTGGGTTGCACTGTTGTCGCATAATAATATTATTATTGTATTCGTTTGAAAGGTGATAAAAAATTAAAAACTGCGGCGGGAATTTATTTGTTTTAGGATGACCGCACTTTACTTTCACCTTTGTCAGATGTGCTCTGTAAGATATCATTCTATATTTCATAGTCATCAAGATATCAGGACGGCGAAAGGAAGTGAATGTATTTGATCTTGAAAATTTTGTTTTCAAATTTTAGTTGGGAACTGTCTCTTTGCCAATGCTCATCTAGAAGTCCTAAAATTACCTTGGGAGTATCATCTATGAGTCTGGAGGAACTTAATATTACATCAATTCGAGGACTTTCAAAGCTTGACAGACCTTCGCCGAACGCCACTCAATGTGTAATCACGTTGCAACTGACTCATAGGGTTAGTTTGGACATATTCTGGTCATATGTGAAAAACCATGTTGCTACCCGGATGCGAGATGTCGAAGATTACAAAGATCATCCGACATTCTAAACCACTGCATTAGAATGGGAGGCTCCTTTGCAGCGGATGCCGGCTAGATTATGGGTACTACAACGGCGCCTGTTACTGACGTGAAGCAGTAATTATGTAAGCATTACAGTGTTTCGGTCTTAAGGGCGACGTAGTTAGTGAAATTACTGGGCAAATGAGTCTTAACATCTTCTGTGTCAAAGTGACGAGCGCAGTTGTAGTGCCGCTCAGAATTTTTGGGTTTTTCAATAATCTTGAGCGGCGCTGCATTGTAACGGGCAGGGCGTATGAATTGCTATCAGGTAAACGTCCTGCACGTCTCGCCGCTTATTATATAAAAAAATTTATTTAATAGAACAGTGCAATGGGGCGCAAGCTCTGAGGCTATCTAGATTACTTCAAAGCATGCTTTGGGATTATATTCCCTAGTAATCAGTAAAGTAGCCGTCCAGAGCATACCTGGCCATGACGGACTTTTGCAGAAGCAAATTTGAAAGAACTTGGATTGAAATTAATATTTTTTTTGTTTGACAAAAATACGTAAACAAGCAATCATAGCGATATTGTAAGATAAGTGCTATAATTACCCTGTTATTCAAACTGATTCGAAAAAACCTACTTTCAATGGAAATACCCTTTAATTAAAATATACCGTTATCTCAATTTCATTACGGGCTCTACGATATTAAAACAAATGGAATGTACCCTTATTATCTGAAATGAGAATTAAATAATGTAATGTAAATAAGTTTAAAAGTTAGTTTGTTCATTTTAGATAATAAGTATACGATTCTAGTGAGAGTTCCGAGTGAGACAAATTTTTATTAAGGTGCAGATTTTTTAATTCGAGAATAATCGAATGCAGGTAAGAAGTAGCACTTATTTATCAGTAACTAGATATTGGTATATCTTGACAGTTTTCTTATGCGTTACCCGTTTGCGATTTTCCAATTTTTATCAATTAAGCCACTAACAATTGGAGCTATACTACTGATAGGATATATATTTTTATAGAGTTGACCCAAAATAAATTAAGATTTTACGATTTTTTTAGTATATTGATGGCACTAGATAGGATTAGTAATGGTATTTATCTTCTCAAAACTGATTCCCTTAGAATTCTTTTTGAAGTCTTCTTTTCTAACACGACCACCGTTTCAGATAGAAATGGCGCTGAGAGAGAAGAAGATCCCAGCATTCTTATTTTTACGCTCTTTTTAACAAAATATACAATATTGTAGTGTCATTACGATTGCAATAAAATAATCATAAACTAGTCTCTGGCTGATCACTCAGCTGCAACATAAAACATATTTACACATATTCTTTCGAGTGAGCACGTAAAAGAGTGCTGTTTTTTTTTGTAGCTGTGGAGGTGATAAAAGATGATATCATAAGCTTGGTGCCTCATCGACAGCCATTAACAGTGCAGTTATAGACAGCATTGTATAATTTTTTATTAAATTATTTTCACTAAATGTGTGACGTAAGAAATATAATTATATGTTTGCAATGCAAAATCAATAACTGCTAGCAACTATCGGCTGTGATCACAAAGGAGAATTCATTTCGCTTTTTAATAGCCTGTCAAAGTTATAATTGGTATGCTCTATCATAACTGCCTGTCAATTACACACGTGTAAATTTTAACACGTATTTATTCTGTATTCTGCAATCATAAGCCAAAACCAGTAATATTATTTTGACAATTAAATAATACACTAACTACTACAATGATTATACATTCATAACAGAAGGTAAGATATACAATCAGTTTATTTATTATAAACATTAATTTATTTAAACAAAACTAATATTCTAACTATATTTACAATACTATGATTACATTAATTAAAACTATCACTAAGGGGAAGCGTACCAAGAATACTGTCAGCATTTCCACGTTGTATAGCTAGGCTGATGTGTTGACTGAAATAGCTGGCAGCGCTTGGGTTGCCAGCAGACTTATTGAGGCAAGAAGATTTTACTTTGTACATTCTCCTCGCCTCTGGGCCCCACAGGCCAAGTGTCTCGACACTAAATGGCAAAAAGGTATAAGAATCACTGAGACCGACATATTTGCGACGTTTGCTATCTTCGGCAGTCGAAGCAGCAGCCCCAGCACCAACTGATGTAACTTGGACATGAAGGAGCCAGAGTATCGACGCAAGTCGCGTCCCGTGCCCAAGATTATTGTTATATACTTTTTAATTATTAACTTTTGTTAAGGTGTTACATTAAGGCATGAATTATATTCATATTGGTTATAATTTCAAAATATTTATTGTGACGAATTCTCACAATCAAGCTTTTGGTGCAATGACGTTCGATATACACACGCACAATAGGCACACGCCACAAATGACACCATAATAATCTTTGACAGCTATGTCTATACATTTCTGCGTTCACTCCAGTTGTTTAAAATATTAACGGTCAGAAGCAGGAATGTAAACACTATTTCAGTTTCAGCTGCGTATTTTGAATTTAGAACCCGATTGTCCCATTCTGACAAGCGGATCTTGTCTGGGGGCTTGTCAATAATACTGTACCATATTTAATGAAAATATATTCGTTTTATTAAATAACTTCCGCATTCAGCACATAAATCTTATATAAATAAAATAACCTTACCGATGATAATTCACACCACCTTTTTTTGAGTTGTTAATGTATTATTGAAGCATTTTTATTGCACACTTAGGCTTGTTAATTGACACACAGCTGACAAACGACTAAGGAGAAAAGTGTGCTTACATTGTCTTTGACCACACTTTAGCCGTTCCGTTATCAGAATGCGAATGATATGTCTATATGTATAGGACGTCATTGTTCTGGTGTATACTTTATTTATATTCAACGTCTGAAAATTTATACCAAAAGATCGATAAGAATGCCCCCATTTTTTAAAAATAATCGACTATATTACCTTTCGTTCTCCATAGACGAGTTCTATCGAGATCACTGATCATAAAAATAAACATGATTTAACTGACAAATTTGTAAAACAATAATAAATAATCATAAATTAATAACATTATTAAATTGAAAACTATATCTCAACAGTTACTGCTAACAAGATCGGTACCGTCCGACGAATCATTAAAATATAAATACGTACTTACAGATCACATATTCCTAGTACGACATCATTATATTTACAAATATAATTCTTAAAATACACGTCATAGATACGTTGAACAACTGAACCGAAATACTGTAATACAAAATGAGATTACAACAAAGTTTATCTGTATAATCATATTATTACATTAATTGATGTTATAATAATTTCGTTATCAAACAATGCAATAAATGTAAATGTTTTTCTTGCAGTCATTATAATTAAATAGTATTTTATTTCTACGAACACCAAACTGAATTATGGTCATGTATCTATATTATTAAGTCTAATTTTTTTTTAAGTTTATGTCGACTGTTTATCTAGGATCTCTTCATATTATTTTGTTGTCAATGAAATTTTGAGAGAAATAGAGAATATTTTTTAAAAATAGTTTTGTAGAAATATCTATTCAATGAAAATCGCATATCTTAATGTGTTTGTAATCCTATTAATAAAATGTTTTTTTTAAAGAATCAAGTATTACATTTACGCAAATACCTAACGCTTACAATACAGTTACAATTACACGCATTTTAATCCTTTGAAAAGTATTTTATTTCAATTGATAATACTAGCATTAATAAAATAAAATACTTTTAAAACTTATTACGATTTTGTTATGTTTTATTGGTATGTTAGTGTAATGAAGTTTAATGTACTTAATACAATAAGATTAAAATCACAAATAAATTTTATGTTATATAAAATAAGCCATAAGTTTATTTTGACATTATAAATTACTAGCCTAGATTTATATGAGGCTAGTAATATTATTTATATATCAGGTAGGACCTCGTCCAAATAAAATAAACAATTGATAACAATGTTAATTTGAGTTACCAGCTTATAGAAGCCTAGCCCACCATCTTAATTTATTGCTCAGCCTATATCAGTGACACAATCTTTTGTCATTCAAATAGTAAGGACAATGTAACATGAAACAGCAAATTTGAATGATTATTTATATGCCATTTAGTTATAGGTATTCACGGGCTACTTTCCGCAACTCGACGACTGCTGTGCGCCTATTTTGCGTCATAGGGTTGGGTTGCTAATCTTGCCTTCCCAACTCCTCAAGGAAGTTACTCAAACCTCTGATGTCACCCATGACCTCGGGGAGAGTCCTCGGTGACCCCAGGTGTTTCGCCCGGTATGTGGCCACACCGCAGAACTCCAGGATGAGGTGTGTGGCCGTTTCTTCCGTCTCCATGCAAGCCCTGCACAGGGGACTGTCAGTGACACCTATATTAAACAGATGTTTGTTAAAGGGGCCGTGACCCGTTATTACATGAGTTATCTTACGTAATCTTGATCGTGTGAGTTTCACCAGCTTACGAGAGAGCCTCTGATCTATGCATGGTAGAGCCTCTTTTACTTGTCTGCATCCACTCATCTCCGTCCAGTATTTATTATGTAGCTCCTTGGTGTGCTGCCTTATGACTGATGTGGGCCAACCAGAGGGGAGAGGGACTATTGGTTCCGGTCCAATGGCTATCTTTTCTGAGCCCATCCTTGCTGATTCGTCAGCGGCATCATTACCTCTGGAGCCACTGTGACCCTTGATCCACTGCAGAGTTACGCGATTGTTGTTATCACATACTTCCGTCAGGGAACAGTAACAGTTGTATATAAGCTTTGAGGTGATAATATTGCTTTGTAGGGCTTGTAGTACTGATTTGCTGTCCGTAAGGATCCAGATGGAGTAATCCTTTACCTTACGTGTCAGAGTCGCCGTAGCCGCTTCGATGATGCCCATGCATTCCGCTTGGAAGACAGAATTATGAGCACCAAGTGTTGCAGCTATGTTTATGTTTAGATCTTCAGAAAACACTCCGTAACCCGTTCCAGACCTTGTTTTCGAGCCGTCAGTGAAGATCCAGAGCTCCTTTCCATTACGACACTCTTTCGGTTCTTCATGCAGCTGTATTTTATATTTCTTGTCAAAAATAAATTGCTTTGGAGACCTGTCACTTACTGCCAGCAGCAGTGGTTCCTATATAATCACCTCATTTAGGACCTCTGAAGAAGCAGATTTATTGGTCTTCCAAAGATTTTGTGTTTTTAACCTTGCCGCAGCGGAGGCTGCCTCTTGTTTTATGAATAGGTGTAGCGCTGGAAGATTCAGCATGGCTTCTAAAGCTGCAGTAGGTGTAGTTCGCATACATCCTGTAATGGCCATACAGGCTAGTCTTTGGAAACGTTGTAGTTTGTTACATGTGGTTTTAAGTTTAGTGCGTGGCCACCAGACTACTGCGCCGTAACATAACATGGGACGTATTACCGTTGTGTAAAGCCATAGTACGATATATGGGGCGAGACCCCATGATTTTGCTACCATTCTACGGCATTGCCAGAAAGATAAAGTAGCCGTTTTTATTTTCGCCTCTATATGGGCACTCCAATTCAGCTTACTATCCAGTAATACTCCTAGATACTTTACCTCGTTTGTTAGTTGGAGTTCAGTATCAAACAGTTTTGGTAGTTTGTAGTTTCCCAGAACTCGTTTGTTAGTAAACATTATCAGTTCCGTTTTTGTTGGATTAACTGATAAGTCGTTGTTTTTACACCATTTTTCCACGATGTTCAATGCTGCATTTGTTACTTCGCATACTGTATTAGCAAACTTTCCGCATATTAAAATGGTTAGATCATCTGCGTAACCTACAGTATAGTATAGGTTTTGGTTGAGGGTGGTAATCAGATCGTTTACAACGAGGTTCCACAAAAGAGGCGAGATTACACCTCCTTGGGGGCAACCTTTAGCAACAATCGCTTTTTGTGACTCACCTTCAGCAAGTAATATGACTCTACTTTTCAGCATGTTATCAATCCATGTGTTAAGTGTTGTACATACTCCATGGCGTTGTAGGGCATCCTTTATTTTGGTGAATTTTGTCTTGTCGAAGGCACCTTCAATGTCTATGAAGGTTCCTAGGCAAAAGATCTTTTCTGAAAGTGCACCTTCTATTACATTTACTACAGCTTGCAGTGCAGATTCAGTGCTTTTCCCTTGACTATACGCATGTTGATTAGGGTGTAAGGGTATTCTTCGAAGGTAGTTTTCCCTCAGTTCTCTCTCGCATAGCCTTTCCAAAGTTTTCAAGATGAAGGAGGTAAGGCTAATGGGTCTGAATGATCTAACATTAGAGTAGTCACTTTTACCTGGTTTTGGTATGAAAATCACTTTCACCTCCCTCCATATTCGGGGTATGTATCCATGCGCTAGACACGCCCTGAATATGTCAATCAGCTGGTTTAGAAGGGTCTTTCCCCCCCATTGTAACAAAGCAGGAAATATTTCGTCCAGCCCCGCTGACTTAAAAGGGTGAAAGGTATTAATGGCCCATTTTGTTTTCTCAATGGTAACCACCTTGTGGGCTATCCGCCAGTCTTTTTCTTCAGGAGAAGAGTATTCATCCATCCGCTCTATTTTCTGCATGATTTTGCAGCCAGGGAAGTGTGTTTCTATAAGGATGCCATTTAGTTTTATAGGCAAACTTTTACGATAGGAATCTTTGTTTGGTGATAAAGGACTATGGAAACCTTAATACCATAGAGCGTAATTTGCATTATGAACGTTCATAGCACGTTACATGCATTCTGTAGCACAAAAATTTGTTTATTTATAATCTAGTAACTCTGAAAATGATCGGATTTCTATATTTGCTAAATATATTAAGTTCTCTAGCTTTGCCTAATTTGGAGCAAGGAAAATTGTGTGAAAGTGAATCATTTATAGGCATAAATGGTATATATTATATCAACCCATTGTTTGCTGAACCAAGAGATAGTTTGACCTGGAATAGTGTATATTTGTAAACATAAGTCCTCGAGTTTTAGCGAGACTAACGAATTGTATTATAAATCCGAAAGGGTTTTCGTTTTCGCTTAAAGCTCCCAGGCGGCTTATTTTTTTCCGACATCTTCAACAAATATCGTTAATGTATACGCATGTGTAGTGCACTTATAGAATTATAAACTCAAACCTTCCTCAAGAACCTGCTATCCATTGGTGAAAACTGCATGGAAATCGGTACAATATTTTTGAGTTTATCGCGAACAGACAGACAGACGCGGTGGAGGACTTTTTTGTATAATATGTAGTGATAGTACGTTATTGGATACGGTGTCAATCTAAATTCAGTGGTAATAATTTCGGATGAAGTGAATTCATTAGAATAATCACGTAAGTTGACATAATATTATTGTATATGAAAGTTTACAATCAAGTAAACTTTAATATATTTTAGATATCGTCTTTACTTAAAAACTTTAGGCCAAATAATAAAAAAAACACTACTAAAATCATTCTTAAATATCCAGAAGATTTTTTTAACACAAAATAATAATTAAACGACATAATATTACGGAACCATTGTATAACTTAGTTGCAGTAGAAACTTCTGTGAATTAAGTTGTAATGGTGCATTTAATACTACGGAAATTATGGATAGCTGTGAAGACGAGATCCCGTTACAGATTAATTCAAATCATATTAAAACATCTGCTCGTAGTTTCGAGAACATTGTGATACTAAAGGTGTTTGAAGTGAGATTAAGGATTTGAACTTTGCAAAATTTTACCTCTGAACGGCGTACGGTTGCTTCGGATTATATTCACGGTACCTTTAAGCACTACACTGCTTGTCTTTTAGGGTCACCGAAATATAAAACCTTACAAATAATAAACTTGTACATAAATATAGCCATTTATTTCGTTCTTTCCTAAATATTTTTATTTTTAATTATAACATCTTTATAAGAACATTATTATTCTCCTATATATATCGCCGCTTAGTTAACAGTGGGGGTTTTTTCAGTAATATGGAAGAACTATGTCTATATATCATAAGATGAAGAGCTCAATCGATTTGCTGATTATATTTGCTGGTTTCTTAAGAAATTTAAACATCGCTACGCAGCAATGAGCAGTTCGTATTACTTACTATTTGGTTATTTTCGTGCTCGTTTCCTTTATAAGTAAAACAAGGGTGTATTTTCATTAGTACATACCAGTCTGCCTAAGAGTACTTGAAAAATAAAATCAAGCATACTAAAGCTAAACATTGAAATAAAACACGTTGAATAAATTGTGTAACACTCATCTCTTTTTAAGCATAATATTTGAATTAAGGTTTTTAACGTTGTTGGTATTTTTTTATATATTTCAGAAAAAGTGAAAAAATGGTTTAAGATGCTACTTCTAATGTTTATTCTCACCTTGAATCATATGCATTCCGTTGTTTGTTAGTAGTAGGAGTTACAACTAGGTTAGAGTACAGGTCCTATCGTGTTTAATATCCGACTCAACATCCCATCAATTAATACAAATACTTATGTACTCAACCTCCTATTTATCGTTAAAAGTCTGCCCGGTAAATTATATTTCTTTAAAGTTTAAAAAAAATCTAATCTTTTGAAGTCAATTTTGGAGAATTCTTAAATATCCGTACTACAAGTGTTATGTCTTTTTATATAGGTCGGTAATCTCATAATGTTTTTGTAGATATCTCAAATAGCTTTATTAACTTATGTTAATTTATAATATGTATAATATATAATCCCAAATATGAACAAAATATTGAGTCGATATTTCCTACTACTACTGATCGGTTAAATTTTATGAATATCTACAGTTTTTTAAGTATGTGAATTACATGTTTCAAGTAATAAATAACAGATTAATTTTTATACCAATTCAGTTTATTTCCCTTTTTCCTCTTTCTAAAATGGAAGAAACTATACAAGGCTTAGGATTTCAAATACAAAATTTAAGTAATAATTTTATGTGTTAGCTCTTTGTCTATAACTAAACACATATTTTTGTAAATAATAAATACAAGCCGACTACAAAGAGCTAGTTATATATCCTATCCCATAGTGCAACACAGCCTTAAGCTCTCACGCTGCGGTAGAGCCTAACGCAGCACTTCTCTTATCGGTCGGCCCTTCCGGGCGACTTGTTATTGTAACAGTAGTTGGTAAGATAGTTTTAAGTTACATTCTGCATTTATATTTTAAGATCAGTCTTGCATCAAACTCTGTAAGCTCGGGTCGTAAATAATAAACTCTTATTTCGATTCTAAAATATTAATTTTAATTTCTATTTTTAAAAGAGAGTTTCTTGCGCCGCTTCTTCTCTCTCAGAGCGCCATTTGTTTCCGAAGCGGTAGTAGTATCTAGTAGTATAAGAAATGACATCAAAAAGAATTCTAAAGGAATCAATTTTGAGAAAATAAATGCATTTTATGCCTTTTAAAAATCCAATCGCTCGCTCCCGAAATCTAACTAGCTACATATTGTTTGTATTATGAAAAAGGTTGAATGTCGCTATTGTGTTTTATAGTAACACAAGATAATATTATATCAGATATAGAAAATACCTTTGCCTATCTTAAAATAAATCTTACATAATATTCCTGATCCGTTTGTTATTCAGACATATTTTATCAATAACTGATAAAAAAGTTGAAAAGTGTCATATAGGCTACCGTGCTTGTTGAGTAAAAAAAAATCCTTTGAAATAATGATACACTTTGCTTGGATAGCAATATTTTCTTAATCGATTTGGGTTGTCTTATTGCAACTTATTTACTACAAACCTTTTCGATTTATAATGCGTATTAAGATATTGATTAAGAGGTCTATGCTCGGAGTTTTCCTGCGAGATTAGATAGATTAGATTAGTAGGAAAATGAAAGTTACTGACATATCCTAGATGGTTGCTTAACTGAAGTGGCAGTGGCTAGATGACATAGTCATCGAATTGCGACCACGTGCCGGAAGACTCAGAGATGGATCAACGATTTGATTAAGATCACGGGAGGATTATGCATGATCATTAAGATATTGGAATTAATTTAAAATTTCATGTTATTTTCAAATATATTTATTTCTCCATGAGTTTATGAGATTATATGGACAGATGGATAAATATATATATTTGGTTTATAAAATGAGCGACCTCTTAATTTTTTTTTAAGCTGTCCTTTGGAGAGAGCTCTTAAAACATCAAAAACTAAAATATTTTCACTCGAGACTCAAAAAAAAAAAATAGTCAGTTTTTTCGCCGTGCGAGCGCTCTATCCAACTCAGCCACGAATTGAACGCGAGAGGTCACGGGTTCGAGTCTCGCATCGTTCATAAAATTTTGTTTTCAGTTTTATTTGTGTAGTAGCAATATTATTATTAAGATCCATTTATACAAATACACAGCAATGTTCAAGAGAAACAAGAAATACGGTCACTCTCGCTCTTCTCATGTGCACTGATCCTAACACCATTTATAATTCAAAATCGAACTAGAACTGTAAATTAAGTTACCTCGCCGGATTGCGTGTCAATTTAAATGCCACGGCTGATTTTTCGCTTCACTCATTTAACATGTCCTCGATTCGTTTATCGAATATATGAGTTTCAATATCATTTAAAATAACGATTTTTGATACTTGGTAGATACCTCCAAGTAATTACATAGTAATGAAGACAATATATTATGCTAAAATTAGCTTATAGACAAACAACACCTCTAACGGAGATACATCAAGATTTTTCTATCTTTGGAATGCGAATATATTGTTCCTCTTACCGTTTTTTTATTAACAAGTCATAAGCAATCAGCCGCGCTTGGCATTAACTCCTTATAGTCCAGGAGGAAGCGGCGCATGAATGTACCAAAAACTATTCCACCTAAATTTTTTTATGCAATCCTCTTCAAAGCGCTACTGATGATACGCATTTTGTTTTATTTTAATAAAGAATATAAAAAAAAAATTGCTCGATTGAAAATAAAAGTTCCTTGCAATTGCTTAAACAATTTCGGTTCAAACAATATCGCGCAGGGTTTTAAAAAATATTATTTATATTTTTTAGATATATTTTTGATGGGTCAAAAATGCTCAAATTTAAAAACTTATATCTCTAAAAAGATTGATTTTATCGTGAAAAGTCATGGGACCTTTTTTATTTCTATTTTAATAAAGAATGTTAGTAAAATATTCGGTTGAAAAATAACCAACTTGCAGTGCACGGGCGGCGATGTCTCCTGAAATAAAACTATTTTGAATATTAAACTACTAGCTAACACATACATCATAGTAACACAGACACACACACATTATCATTGAAACTTATGTCGTATTAAATATAACACAACATAATACAAAAAATATTAACAGTTGGATTCACTAGATTACATTAATTCAACATTCGTACCAGCCAAGAAGATTTTACAATAAGTAAAAGTAATTATGTTATTATTTTATACATTATTCGTATTTATAAGTATTTTGTTTTTCATAATCTTATTTGTATTTACTTTGGGTCAAGGTGACTTAGGATAATAAAAAACAAATTCAAATATTTTAATTCAAAATAGTATGTGAAATTACTTATTGTAAGTCGAAAACTACCACCCATTCTAAAAAGTATGCCTCAGACCTAAGCTTCTTTTTTTTCACAAAAAATACGGTTGTAAATAATATCGTACCATCAAACTTATTATCTAATAGCCTGAGAGCAGTCGCTCCATTCCCAATGCGTGGTATCATTTTAAAAATCATATTTTATGTAATAGTAACCTCACATGCATTTTTTACAATTCTATTGAATTTTGTAATACATACAATAGTGGGAAAATAGCAATAGTTGTAAATCTATAATGGTTACATCAAAAGCTTGAACTTCAATAATTTGTCAGTGATTTATGGCTACAAACGATCGCAATAAAAGTGACGTCACAGTGGAATTCAGTCTCACCTTAGTTCTAGAGACTGTCCGGAACTGTGATAAATCACTGATTTGAGACAAGTATGCTTTATGTAACTTTGTCAAAAAACATTAAGGATTTATTAGGATTTTGGATCTTTTGGACGAGCCATATTATAGCGCAGTGGATAGTCAAAATAAATATTGACGATCGCCATTCATTATTGAGAACCTATGTTTTTTTTATGATAGTAAGGATGAGACGAGCAGGACGTTCAACTGATGGTAATTTATACGCCCTGCCCATTACAAAGCAGTGCCACTCAGGATTTTTGAAAATCCCCAAAAATTTTGAGCGGCACTAAAATTGCACTGAGACATAAGATGTCTCATTTGCCCAGTAATTTCACATGCTACGGCGCCCTTCAGAATGTTAGTAGTGGTCCGTTGCATTCGCAACTAAAGGTATTATCTCAATAAAATGTTTTAGTAGGGATAACAGAGAGAGTCGTCATACTGAAATATCCAGAGCAAGCCTGTCATTAATCTGGCATAGCGAGATCCCGGTTTTTCACTATTTTGGTTTATCACAGTTTTGCCAAATTAAACAGTTAAAGTAATATCTGACAGTTCATTATTCATTCATTTTTGCCTTTCTTTCGGCACTTTTCATTCAAAATGAAACGTCTGAACACAAAATGAATCAAAAGTGCCGAATGAATTTATTTCTTAACCGATCCAACAATGTTGAATATAGGCATTGGGTGTCATTCACTTTCACTTCGAATGGACAAAAAAAGAACAGTCTGAAGCCAAAAGAGAACATTCATTCGCATTCAGCCATTTTGTTTAGAGTCCTGTAGTGGACCAGCCTAGTGAAATTCTATTAGAAAAAAACGACTCACTCGATTGTATGAAACGTGCAGTACAGATAACGGCTATAATCTTGAAGAAAACGGAGATAGCCAAAATCCACTAAGTTTTAAGCAACTGTTCGTCTTCAAACTTAGCTGGATTATACTTCGTCGCCAATCGGAATACTGTAATTACTACTATATCAAACTTATGTAACATGACAATACGATACGTCAGGAGTACCTTCAAAAAAAGCGCGTATACCTTCCTTTACGGCGACACTAAATGCCAGCGACCTTGAGCGATATGAGTTCAGGTCTGCCGGCCCGCTATCTATGTAACAAAGCCAATATTTTCAAAATTCTTGGGTGGAAAACAGTTTATATGCTTACAATCCTCGTTATTCACTACTAATCTGAATAAATGCACCTGATTTCTGAGATTTTCTGAGAGAAGTACCAAAAAAATGCGTCACGCCATGCCAAATATCTTGTTTAACTTCAAAGAAAAGTGGTAGTTCAAAAAGGCTCGGCAGTGTTAACTATAACCAATAGCAAGCATTAGCAACCTACAAATAAGACTTAAGGATATGTGTAACAGTATTAAGTAGTGTTCATAGCTCGAAATGCTATACTTTACCCCAAAACTTGTCTAAAAACACCATTTTTGCGTGTTTTCTGCTTACTCTTCGCCTTAAGGCTGGCAACGCTCCTTTGATTCCTCTGGTGTTGCAAGAAAAGGTTGGCGACGGTGATCACTTATAACCAGGTGACACGCACGCTCGTTTGTCTACCTTTTCCATAAAAAAATACTGCACGTTTCTTACTTAACTAAATTTCAACTTATACTAAGGCAGTCCCGCCACATATTACGTAGTATTTACATCCTCTTTGTAGCAGACAAACGTCAGCGTTTAGTCAGTTTTAGTCGACGACACATTGAAATAAAATAGCTGATGAATGTACTTATCTCTATCATTTTTTAAATGCCGTGTGCACATGGAATGAAAAAAAATATTCGCTTGAGTGAATAATCCTTCGAGTGAATCGTCTGATTTCACCTTTACTTAAGAAGTATTATAATAGTTAAGAGAATACCATATTAAAAAATAATGTCTTATTTTATTTATTACAATAATACGAACTCCAGATATAGTTATTATGATATACGAAAGGGTAAGAAATTTAAAAAAAAATATTACGATTTAGTTTGAATTTTTGTTGGTTTTCTTTTTTGTTCATTTTTGATGAATTTGTTCCTGTTAATAGAAATCAAATTACGATCATAGATCATAGATTATTATTTTGCATTAGAAAACGTTTGCCACCACCTGCCGGTGAACACCGGTTACCGAAATTATACATATAGATTACTATACAGTGATTTTCATCATAGTATGGTATGGTATACTTTATATTTTTGTATTACCAGTGGAAGGCTCATCTGCATAGGATGCTTGCTACATTATCACCAAGGGTACCACAAGGGCACCTATTTCTGCTGTGACGACGTAATGTGTAAGCTTTTTTGTGTTTCTGTCTGAAGGGCGTCGTAGCTAGTGAAATTACAGGGCAAATGAGACTTAATAACTTATGTCTCAAAGATTCGAGCGCAATAATTGTAGTGCCGATCAGAATTTTTGAATTTTTCTAGAATCATGAGCGGCACTGCATTGTAATGGGCAGGGCGTATCAATTACTATCAGCGGAACGTACTGGTCGTCCCTTATTATCATAAAAAATAACATTATTACAAAAGCTCATAAATTTAGTATTATTCCCCGCATACGTTACCATATTCAGTTTCATAAATCTCCATTTAGAATCATTTCACACGTGAATAGGCTCGTTAGTTATAAATATCCTAACTCTGGTCGTTATGTCTCATTCAACGTATGAATATTGTGAGGAAAAAATAAAAGCAATTAATATTCAGGTTTTGTTATAATATTTGTCATATATTTTTTAAAGCAAAGAAAATCACTTTCCTCAATCAAGTCATTGGATTGACACTTCAAAATGTAAAACGTTATATGTCTTTCTTGTCTACCAACCCTGAGGAAAATCTTCAGCTATAATAGCAAGAACAGGCAAGAAACTCATTGCCCCCTCTTATAAATAAAATTGGAAATGTTGATTACAGCTTCATAATCTACAAATTTTTTTTTTACAATCCCCTTTAAAGGGGTGCAACAAAAATACTTAAATACTAAAATGTATCAATTGATTCATAAGAAAATGCAAATATCTTATAGGATTTGTACAAAGGCGGTACTCAGGTAGCTTATCACTTGTATTAAAGCCAACGATATTTTAATCACGTCTTTGACCCAATTCTGAAGGTAATGTAGATAAGGTCAGAGGCGGATATTAGCATCCAAATAATAAGAAGTATTTTGTTTCTCCATCCGTTGATATTATAAACTAAAGAATTATATACATCAATAGATCAAATATTATATATTATTACATTAAAAGTTAACCCTAACTTATTCGTAGCGTTAAAGTGCTACGCTAGTGTAGCTACGTATATTTACTGTTCTACCTATAGTAATACTAGCTGACCCGACAGATGTTTATGTTTTATGAATTTGCCAATAATATTTCAAAACATCAAGAATTATTTCGTAAAAAATGCTCCCTGTTGTTATAATGAAATTGTTTCACAGCGGAACTGTCAAAACAGTGCGTCACTAAATTCTCTCATAGAAAATATGTCTATACAAAACAAATATTGAAAATTTATACCAGCGACCGAATTCCACCATTAAACATAATGTTGAAATACTAAATACCATTAGCATCACGTTATCGTCTAGCATACAACCGCGCGATTTTCGAAAAATTTCTCGCCTTGCACAGCCAGTTTGTGGAATACATTGCGGGCTGCTGTTCTCCCAAACTAATACGACTTAGAGACCTTCATGAAAAGCGCATCTTTTTACTCTCTATTAGAAGAGCTAATTGGCCTCTTTCTCCCCTTATTATCGCTATAGAAGGAATATTCCATTAAAACTCTAATTTTGAGCGTTTGTAACTTAGTGCTATTATTAATCCCTTAAAAAGTATTTATCATAAATATTTCTTTAAAATTAAAAAACTTGATAACTTAAGAAAGTTAAAAAAAAATCATTCATCCTTTTAACCTAACATCTGGTAAATAAGGCATAAAGTGTTGCCAACAGTAATATTTTACGTCAAGATCCTTTTATATCGTAAACATCGCTATTTTGTTGCCAACTGTAAGAAAAACCAAGTTGCGGTGAGACTAAGTAATGAAGTTTTGAGATTTATGTTTGTAGGGAGTGCCTCTTTCAATTACAAGACGTTCTAGATATTTCTCGTTTTAGGCCTTACTAGAATGAATTGTTCGCCTTTGAGTTGAAAATACAGAGTTGTCTTAATAAATATAATATATATTTATATTTATATATAAATGAATTGCTGTTCATTAGTCTCGCTAAAACTCGAGAACGGCTGGACCGATATGGCTAATTTTCGTCTTGAATTATTTCTGGAAATCCAGGGAAGATTTAAAAGGTGAATAAATATGAAAATGCTCAGAATGAAATAGAAACAACAATTTTGTTTTTTCTTAGCTAACTATAGTTGGCAGATTAACAATAGTTGTTAACTATCTATCAGATTATTTTTATGTAGACTGATAAGTCATAAGTTTGAGAGTGACAATTAAGTATATAGGCTTAGAATTCAACAGCACCTGCCGGTGAACACCGGTTGCACACAATGAGGTTTAATTCACCCATCATTGACGATGCAATTATTCTTATTTCCAATATTTGTTTTGTATGGACATATTTTCTATTATTTACAAATTCATAAAATAACATTATTTTGTACTAACTAGTACTAAATATTTTAACTGTACTTTCCCCGGGGCGTAAAAAGAATAGGGGAGTCCCAGGCCCATGGGTGTCGTAAGAGGTGACTAAGGGCTTTTTAGAAGTGGGAGAGTCACGCTGCCGTCTTATGACGTCAGCACAATCGGGCCAGACTCGTCCGGGTTAATTACCACACTCGCACAGAATACCGGCGTGAAGTAGCGGCCTAATGAATAGCGCCTCAACGAGGACTTTTGCAATATCAGGGGAATTCACTCCAATTTAAACGCCGTCCACCACCACCTTGAGACGGCGCAGCCGGCCTTGAGTTTCCTTACGGAGACGCAGATATCTCGACCTAGCGATACGTCATATTAAACGTACCCCGGGTACAAAATTGAGTACAACTTTTTGCCTCATGCCGGGGTATGTGTGTACGTTAGGGAGGATATCTGCTGTCGCCGACTCGGCAATTTTGAGGGTAGGGACCTGTCTACTCTCTGGCTCCGCGTAGATTTAGACGAACGCGTCCGTATGTCTATAGGTCCCATAGTGGTAACGCAGAAACCGATCATCTCATGGGCTACGTTCAAGCGGCAATAGACGACGTGCTTGCACAGATCCCCTCCGGTGAAATCGTAATCTTGGGTGATTTCAACGGGCACAATGCCGAATGGCATGGATCACGTACCACAGACTACGCAGGGCGATCTGTGCATAATTTTGCATTGGCGTATGGTCTGTCCCAATTGGTTGAGTCGCTAACGCAGCTCCCGGATGTGGATAGCCACATGCCGTCCTTATTAGATCTTCTGCTGACTACACATCCCGATAGTTATCAGGTCTTTGTCGACGCCCCTCTCGGGACGTCCGACCATTGCCTGGTCAGGAGTATAGTGCCTATCGCATGCCAACGTCGCAGACCACCAGCGACCCACCGCGTTTGGCACTACAAGTCAGCAGATTGGGATAGGATGCGTTCCTTTTTTGCATCCTACCCTTGGGGCAAGGTTTGTTTCCCTTCGGATGATCCTAGTGCCTGCGCCAATGCAATAGCCGATGTGATACTGCAGGGCATGGATATTTTTATACCAAGCTCTGTAGTACCGATCGGTGGCAGATCACAGCCCTGGTTCGATGCGTCTGTTAAAGCAGCATCTGACTGCAAAAAACAGCCGTATCGAACTTGGGTTGCGGCGCTGGGCACAAAGGATCCGAACTGCAAAGTTCTTAAGAGGAAATATAACCGTGCCTCCAGATTTTTTAAGCGGCAAATCACCCGTGCGAAGTCTAAGCACTTCGTCAAAATCGGCGAGCAGCTATCCAGTTACCCGACCGGAACACGCAAGTTCTGGTCGTTGTCGAAAGCTGCTCTTGGTAACTTCAACCAACCGTCCATGCCGCCGTTGCACATGAGGAATGACACCTTGGCCCATACGGCAAAAGAGAAAGCCGAGCTCCTGTGTGCTCTTTTCGCCTCCAACTCGACTCTTGACGACAACGGAAAAACACCGCCGACCATCCCGCGGTGTCAGAGCTCTATGCCTGAAGTACAGTTTTGACAAAAAACTGTTAGGCGAGCTCTGTTTTCGTTGGACGTCAGGAAGTCGAGCGGGCCGGATGGCATTTCTCCAATCATGCTTAGAACGTGTACCTCTGAGTTGACGCCGGTGCTAACGCGCTTATTCCGGCACTCTTATTCCAAAGGCGTAGACCCTGCCTCATGGAAGCCAGCCCTTGTCCATCCAATCCAAAAAAAATGGAGACAGTTCGGATCCGGCGAACTACAGGCCTATTGCTATCACCCTCCTGCTCGCTCATGGAGAGCATAGTTAGCCGCCAGCTTTTGGTATACCTAGAGGGTCACCAGTTGATCAACGACCGATAGTACGGCTTTCGCCATGGACGGTTGGCAGGTGATCTTCTGGTATACCTAACACATAGATGGGCGGCGGCTATTGAAAGCATGGGGGAAGGCCTGGCAGTTAGCCTGGATATAGCGAAGGCCTTTGATCGTGTATGGCACAAGGCACTCCTCTCAAAATTTCCATCATTTGGGCTTCCCGGGAGCTTGTGAAAGTAGAGCTTCCTCACTGGGCGTAGCATACAGGTCGTTGTCGACGGATATTGCTCGAACCCGAAGCCCGTGAATGCTGGAGTGCCCCAAGGCTGTGTGCTATCCCTACGCTGTTTCTTGTGCATATCAATAATATGTTGGACACCTCCAACATGCATATGCATGCTATGCAGATGACAGCACTGGTGATGCCGTATACACGGGCCATGCAGGTCTCTCTCGGGAAAACGTCGACCAGTGCCGGGTGAATCTTGTGTCTTCTATCGAGTCCTCTCTCGAGAAGGTCGCGGAATGGGGTAAGTTGAACCTTGTCCAATTTAACCCCCAGAAGACTCAAGTTTGCGCGTTTACCACTAAAAAAACCCCATTTGTCGTATCACCGCTCTTCGAGAACACTTCTCTTAAAGCCGCGCCTAGTATTGGAATACTGGGTCTCAAAATCTCGAGCGATTGCGAATTCTGTGGCCATCTGGAGGGCAAAGCCAAATTGGCTTCGAAGAAGCTGGGCGTCACCAATAGAGCATGGCAATACTTCAAGCCGGCCCACATTCTAGCGCTCTACAAAATGCTGGTCCGGCCACACATGGAGTATTGCTGTCATCTCTGGTCTGGTGCACCTCAGTATCTGCTCGATCCATTTGACCGCGTGCAACGTAGAGCAGCTCGAATTGTCGGGGACTCAGTGCTCTGTGAACGGCTGGATCTCTTGGCGTTGCGTAGAGACGTCGCTTCATTGTGTGTCTTCTACCGCATTTATCACGGGGAGTGTTCCGAAGAGCTGTTTAACCTGATTCCTGCCGCCGAATTTCACCTTCGCACGACACGCCACAAGATAGGATATCATCCCCACCATCTAGATGTGTGGCGGTCCTCCACAGTGCGGTTTTCAAGAAGCTTTCTCCCTCGTACTACAAAGCTGTGGAATGAGCTT
This sequence comes from Leptidea sinapis, assembly GCF_905404315.1. NCBI lineage: Eukaryota > Metazoa > Arthropoda > Insecta > Lepidoptera > Pieridae > Leptidea > Leptidea sinapis. The sequence goes on from NC_066300.1 coordinate 10,417,052, forward strand.
CCTTGTGCGGTGTTTCCGGGACGATAGAACATGAGTACCTTCAAAAAAAGCGCGTACACCTTCCTTAAAGGCCGGCAACGCTCTTGTGACTCCTCTGGTGTTGCAAGAGAATGTGGGCGGCGATGATCACTTAACACCAGGTGACCCGTACGCTCGTTTGTCCTCCTATTCCATAAAAAAAAAAAAATTACTGTCCTATTTACTTTAGATGATTAGGAGTTGCCAGTATATCGTTATTCAAACATATATTTTCTCAGATATCAAGTTATTGAAGCTTATAGTAGGAGGCTTCTTTCCACCGGATGCCGGCAGATTATAGGTACCACAACGGCATCTATTTCTGCCGTGAAGCAGTAACGTAGCTAGTGAAACTACTGTGCAAATTAGACTTGACATCTTATGTCTCAAGGTGACTCAAAATTTTTGGGTGTTCTTATAATCTTGAGCAGAATTGTATTGTAATGAGCAGGGCGTATCAATTACCAGCAGCTGAACGTCCTGTTCGTCTGGTCCCTTATTTTCATAATAAAAAAAGATTTTTAGTTTTTAAAAAAAAAAGATTTTTTGTTTTAAAAGCAAAGGAAATATTCTTTTCAATAGTTTATAACAGAATTTAGTTATTGGTCATGCATTTGAATCTAATAATTAATTATTAATTTTAATACGTGTACTATCCTACTATTTTAAAGATTTCTGCACTTCTTCTCATTATAAACTTACACTATCCCAAAACATACTCAAAAAGGGATTTGAGGTTTCGCATCACTGATACGAGCATTATAAATATGACGTCAGCCTTCTTCGGTTGGTTCGAGTCCCGCATCATTCGTAAATTTTGTTTTCAAATTTAATTTGTGTAATTAATCCCAGAAGCGAGGGCTATCACTTTAAAACAATAACAAATTGTTTAGATTAGAAAGAGCGATAAGTCAATTTCGTAATATGTAAATATTAGGGTTGAGCAGGTTAACAACTATAAAGTAGATCCTGTAGATGAAGCCACAACCTGAGAGTTGAACAAAGACAAGATTTATGAACGTGATGTAACTCAATGGAATTGCGCTCGCACGGAACACGAGAGGTCGCGGGTTCGAGGCATCGTTCATCAATTACTATTAAACATTTATAATCTTAGCAGTAAGTAATTTTTTTTTAACAAAGTATTAAAATATACCAAGTATCACTTTAACTCTCAACTCAATATGTGTAACCTATTATAAAATATTTAAATTAGACCATAATATAGAATTTTTTTCAAATTTTAACTTTAATAAAAAAGTAGGTGTTCTTGTCATTAAAATGCTTAAATACAGATTAGTAAATAATTAATTTGTAGTAAATTCATTAATATTATTTTTCTAATTTGTTTTTAGCTTTCGTTTTTTTGTTAAGTAAAATTGTGGATATCTTTCATTTAGATATGTAAACTATTTATTAAGTAACACTTATTAATGTTTATCTTATTCGTATATGTTAAATTATATATCTAGTTGGAAACCCTTAATAAATTAAAGTTTTGTACTCGCACCGTCACAAAAATCCTCAAACATATTTTCTTTCATCAATCGTCTTTGCAAGTCTATTATGAAGTGCAGTTGAAAGGAATCGCAAGAGATGCTCAAAGATCTATTAATGATGACTCCATACTTAGATGAAAATGATCCGTAGACATTTTATGGTGACCTATATCTGAAGCAAGTCTCATAATTATTCACGTACTTGTAATTACTTGATCTGATGAAATTTGTAACTTTAATTTTATGAGTTTGTACCAAAAATCACATTGGTGTATTAGAAGCTATCAGAAGATGACGAAAGATATATAAGCGAGTCAATCAGAAGGCTCGAGCATTCATCAGAAAAATACGACATGCTTAATACCACAGAACAGTTTTACCTATACTCAAGTGAGTACAGGATTTATGAACATCTTCAAAACAATCTAGTAAGCGAATATGCATAAACTGTAAAATAATCTCATTATATTTTGCTGCTAAAATAATAATTTCTCTGTATTTTAGTAAAGAAATTATGATGGCCCTATTATTTTTTAGTGGAATATTCCTACATAAAAAATATTTCTATATACAGAGACAATGCAAAAATAAAAAATAAATAGGATACTGGCTATTTTTATTAAAGTGATAACCGTCGCTTCAATTAATTACACAAATAAAATTGAGGACAAAATTTATGAACGAAGCGGCATTAAAACCGCGACCGTCCGAGTGCTCTTCCACTGAACCAACCGTTCGAGTGATAAGTAAGGTTCATAAATCATGATATATCTTGTGCATCTCGGAAGAGCTCTCGCACAGAACGCGAGAAGGCGCGGGTTCGAGTTACATTTGTGTAAATAGCATATTTTTAACATTTATTACAAGTTATTAGAAGAAAAATTTCCAAATTAGATCGACGCGCATCTGCTCGGTGATTAAAGAACAGAGGAAGTGAGTGAAGCGACAAATTAGCCGTAGCATGTAAAGTGAAACTCGGAAATCCTGGGAGTTAATTTAATTCCGAGTGTCACTCTGTAACTGTGCTTCATCTACATTTTATCACTGCGCTGTAAATGTTGATTTAATTTCAAAATATAATATAACATCGTATTTTGATTTTAATGGAATGGGAGAACAAACCTTAAATATTGTCAGGGAGGCGATGGCTGGCCCACGCGTCATGATCGTGAACGGGCGCTACTTATAGTGGCAGGATGATTACCGGAAACTGCTTCAGATTCTTAAAAGTTATTATATTATTATTATTTTTTAATTACAATGTTTATGGACCCGCCACGTTACTGTAGAACTTCCTTAATGTTTACACAGTACAGGGTTAATGATTTTTGTGCAGTAATAAGAAAAAAGATTTTTTCCATTAGAGACCGCTTAAGTAAAAGTTCCAATATTGTGTTTAAATGTAGTGAATAGCTTGGATAATATAATGAATAGATTGGCTTCAAAAATTAAAGTGTACAAATAAAAGTAATTAATGTGTTACTAACCCTAGATTAAGATTATATAAGTATATATATATAGATATACTAACGATATATTGGCCACATATAGCCTGAAATAAATGATATTATTATTATTATTTAATCTGTTATAAAGGTTCTATTAAAAGTACTGAATAAAGTATTATATATTTATATTTTTGAATTGAGTATCTCTTTCGTTTTTAAATGGATTGCATTTGTGTGTAGCTTTAAGTGTAAGAACAATTGTTTATGTGTTGCGGAATATATAGGTGGTCTATCCAGAGTAGAACAAAAGGAGTTTAAAAGCTAGATCAAAATATTTAAGAAGATTTATCTCCTATAATTTATACGATTTACCAAAAAAAAATTCACTATTTTAATCTTAGATTTTGTGACTAGAAGTGTCAAATAAACTTTCCTTGTAATTAGTTACATTTTACAACGCAGAAATAATTTCCGCACGAATAATTTAAAAAATTTACAATTTAAATTTAATCGATAAGAAGTTTACATAGAAAATTTTAAGTACAGATAGTATAAAGTTGTCTAAGCAAAAAACGTTATCCAGTTCAAATAATTATTTATATAATGAATTCTCAGCAGATACGCACCGTAAAGTTCCAAGTGACTTGCAAAATATTGTTGTCAAAACGGCAAAGTAAAATTTTGTAATTTCTGATATATATTTTTTAATATTTAATAGAAGACATGCTATTGAAGAACAAATTCAACAAAAGTGTTGAAAACGTGTTGTGACCGTCCCTATTACAAACTAGATGAGTGTTAACTTTAATATTACTATAAAATAACGAAATGACACATTTAAAAAGAAAGAGGGAAAAGAAGGCATAAAATGTTAATAACAGCAATATTTTACGCCAAGAACCTTTTAAATCGTAAAAATTAGCGCTATTTTGTTACGAACGGTAAGAAAAACCAACTTGCGGTAAGAGTAAGTAATGAAGTTTTTAGATTTATGCTTTTTGAAAGTGTTTCGTGCGAATTGTAACTGTTCCAGAACCTTCCCGAATTTTAGGCCTTGCTGAGTTATTTGCGGTCGTCTTTAACTCGAACAGTATCTGAGTAATGTCGGCAAATATTTTCATAAACTAAATTACAGTTTTTAGATGTTATTTGTAACAGAAACAGAGGTAAATCATAAATTGTATGAGATATATTTTCATTTATTTAAAATTATCAAAAAATGTATAGTGTAGTGGCCATATTACGAAATTTCCATCTTAAATTTTGGAAGCAGCATTATTAATTGTCGATAGAAGTGTATATGGATATTGCAATTCACGCGTCCAAATATAAGGCGATAAGAATGACTTATCGGGTATATTCGGACAGCTTCAGATTATTGACAGCTAATAACTGACAGTAGAAGGTAGTAATTTATCTCTTTCTGTAGATATATATATATATATATTATATTGGGGATGGCCGTTAAATCTTGTTACCTACTGTTATCGCTTTTAACTGCTGGTATTGTAAATATACTTAAGTGGCTGGGTTTGTTACATTACACTTGCCTATTTGCTCCTTTTAAAACAATAAAATAGCAATATAATCAAAATGTTAAATCGCGAATTTCCAAAGTTTTAGTACCTCCATTAATTTATTTTGTAAAAGTATTATTTAAAGGAACAAAGTGTTACGTCTCATATGGATGTACTAAACCCTTCGTATGGGAGCACTATTCAAACTGGGACGCTTTATTTGACAAGAACACAATACATTACAAGTACCTACATAGCTTTCCTATCGTAACAGTGAATGTTCAAAAGTATAATCATATGACACTCACACACTATAATTTTGGATCTGCTACTGGTCTGCTCCCATCATTTTCATTGTTAGTTATTATGTAATATATTTTAATTTTAGTATAGTTTCTTTTATTTTATAAAATACTAGCTGACCCGGCAAACGTTGTTTTGCCATATAAAGTATAATTCACGCGATAGTTTTATAAGTAATAAAATATTGCCTATATTATAGCCTGTACATCATTTTGTTCTATTGTCTATAGTTTTTGCAGCGCACGCAAAAATAGGTTTTCGATTTTACACCTTGTGTTACAAAATAGCAATTTTATTACGGATCCCTAATTTTGAAAAAAAAACATAGCCTATAGCCTTTCTCGATAAATGGACAACACTGAAAGAATCAGTCAAATCGGACCAGTAGTATCAGAGATTAGCGCGTTCAAACAAACAAACAAACACTGCAGCTTTATATATTAGTATAGATTTACCTAACACAAAATTTGAAAAACAAAATTTTATGACGATACGTCACTCATACGGTTAGCTCAGTTGGTTAGAGCACCGGCCCGGAAAGCCGGAGGTCGTGGGTTTGAGTCCCGCATGGTGCATAAAATTTTGTATTTCAAATTTTATTTGTCTATTTATCCTAGAAGTGAGGGTTGTAACTTTCAAACATAACAAATTGTTAATATTTACAAGAGCGACATCTCAAGTCAATTTCCTTATATGCAAATATTGGGGTTGAGCAGGTTATCAACTGTAAAGTAGATCCTGTAGATGAAGCCACCAACTGAGAGTTGAACAAAGCATACAAGATTTTATGACAATACGTCACTCGAACGGTTAGAGCACCGGCACGGAACACCGGAGGTTGTGGATTCGAGTCCCGCATCGTTCATACAATTTTGTTTTTCAAATTGTATTTGTGATATATTTACTTAGCTTAGATTAGATAGATAGCTTAGATTTAGATTTTTGTTCTATGTAATTGTAATTAAAACACTTATTATTTGTTTCCCTAACTATCCTTAAAACAATACTCAATTGGTACGTCTCAATTGATAAGTTATTGCACTCTTTTAAATTACTTTTGTGTATTGTTTTTTCTCTGTTTCTAGTTTTTAACTTACTTTTACATCTCTACGACGATCGGTCCTGCGCTGCCCTCATCCAACGTATTATTATTATTATTATTATTATATCATCCATCCCATTAGGTACCTTACTTACGTGCAATCACCCGCATCATATTGACGTCTGGCATTCAACAACCACGCGTTTCGCAAGATTTTTTGTGCCACGCAAACCCACTTTGTGGAATCAATTACCGGCTGCTGTCAATCAAAATAAGAGCATACTCCCAATTTAGAAAGATAGATAGATGGACACTTTTTTGCATACCATACAGGCTTAAAAGTAAAAATTTATATAAAAAAAAGATCCTAAGCTAACTACAGTCTTAGGTACGCAATGGGCGGTCTTATCGCTTGTAGCGATCTCTTCCAGGCAACGCAAAAAACAATACAGGATACAATCAGTTATTATAACACGTATCTTAAAAAAATACGTCTATAAATATTCCTTTACTTAATTAATTTAATTTAAAGGCCGGCAACACATATTCTCTAGAGAATCCGTTAAAACATCAATCGTTCAAATCGAATCGTTCAAACATCCGCAACGCCGGTCCAGACCGGCGTTTGGGGCTCCTACCGCCTAGAAAACAGAGTTCCGGTATAGTACAAATGGTACAGCTATGTCGAATAATGAAATTTCAGGTATTGGTCTGATGACAACCAACCTGCCTACTGGCTATCAGACCACTAATGGATACCAGATCTACTCGACTTTTACATTGTCAAAGGCGTAAGTCACTTGAACATTGGTGTAGGGTCTAGAAAAAATCTTATCATGATATGGATTAGGCCAGCTCGTACATTTGTCACCTGATTAAAACGACGGTCTGGCTGTGTTTGGCTAGGCTGCCGACCTGAGTCACGTAAATCTCTCACTACGCCAGTGGACATAGGATTAAAACTTGAGAAAAATCGTTCCCTCAGGACAAAGTGGCATTATTACTATCTCCCCGCCAACAAGGCGGGATTTAATCGCACTGAAAGAGAACTGAAAAAAATGCTCAAGAAGTCTTCTTATCCAAGACGTTACGTGACGACGTTAAAACTATTACCACCACTGGACTGAACAACAACTCTCTAAAGAAAGCCTCTAGAACAGTTGATAATTCATAAAACTATTGCCCAAATAGCAGAGAAATATCTGAATAGTTTGCTGCTAATCTAGTTTAAGTATTTTGAACTAGCGTTGCTAAAGCTGGATCAGATGAATGAGAACAGGGAAAAATATTAAATTTATATAAAAATGTGTATAAAATATTAAATTATTTAATAGACCAACGTGACTCAGACTAGTTATACGTCTGATTAACTCTTTGCACTCCTATAAGTGCCCAGTCTGCCTGATCTGATCATCCCTAGCGGCTCAAAGGTTTGTCAAACAGCAATTATATTCCTAGCCTGCCTGTTCAATGCAATCTTCACAACATATAGCTTCACCGCGCTGAACGCACATCGGGAAATAATATATCAAATTCGCTTCAAATCCCAAATGGGTGTTTGTACCTAACCATCAGTCCATTGCATGGATTCGGAAAGGCACCATACCAAGATTGAACAAGTTCACCGAATGCAACAGTGTTTTTAACTTAACACTGACCGGTAGCCTTCTTGGCGGTACAGCAAGCTATGCCGTACCTACAGTTTGTATCGCGTCTGGCACAAGACTACCTACTCTACTTTATATAGTAAAACATATATTACCTCAGTCTAACTTCAACAACCTGGTATCATCCTATATCAGATTAGTTATTACGAAGCTAGATCAGGTCTTTATAACATCTAGGCAGAGTAACGCATGATTCAGTGATTGGCCGAAATGAATAATAAAATCTTTTATCAAATAGCCCAATTTCAGTCGCTTCAACCCCAATGTGCTCTCTTAAAATAACCTTTACCACATTTTCTTGTTCAGTTGTCAGGCTGTAAAAGCATATGGTATAGTGGCTTACTTATTTAGCCCAACAAAAGACTGACTAACTCGACTAAACCAAGTAGTTAGTAACAAGTTTATGTTTGTTCCTTGTGTTCGCTAATGTCCTGATATCAACTGAGTCAACTGAATGATAACACGAATACAAATAGGTTGGTAGGCTGAACCACACATTCCGTTGGATTATGAAGTGGTGAATTAAAGCAAATGCCCAAAAATATAATAACAAAACCAGCAGCATACGAAGAGCAATTTGTCCCGCAGTCCAACTACGCAATGATATCTCGCAACACTGTGAGTGTAACAAGTACTTACTCAATAACCTGGATCGTTGTCACACAATGTCTATAGTCACTATTGAATGGAATGAATAAAAGGATGGAACTCAATTATCTTTAATAAAAATAAATTTATTCTATTTAATGTAGTAACTAAACGTGTGGGCCTCCAAATATCCCTCATATTGCCAGCAACATACTATGTGTGCAATGAGCACAAACGCAACTTTGCAGAATATTGTTGCTTGTAAACAAATGCGTCCTAGTTAGTGAGAAGATGAATCGTTACTTTGTTACATCATAATTCCTTGGCTACTAATTAATAAGCCCTGAGAATTCCAAAAAAAAAGCAAACCTCGTTAATACAGGGGTTGGTTAAAACGATGGTCTCGAAAACCTAAATCCTGTAACTAACAAATGTGGAACTGATAATAGTCGCTATTGACTTAATGGCAGTTTTAATAAAATATTTTTTTTTTATATATTAACATACATATTTTATAAGAAAGAGCTCCGATATTTCATCTATATCCTTCAGACGAAGTCTGTAAGTATTCAAGGAATATTGTATAAAGGTTCTGTTCCTAAGCAAATAGAAATCAAATAAAAGAAATACATGGATCAGAGGAAATTTAATGATGCATACTAAGAAAGGCGTTCTTGATAAAATAATATATTTCTAAAATATATTAGTTATAAAAGGTTCTTTGTTCAGGCTAAGGTTGTGCATCAAAAGTTACTGACCCTTTGCTTCTTACTTTACCTTCTGGATTCTCATTTATAATGTTTCATGTATATCAAATATATTTATTGTTTTTTAAATTATATTCCTTCACTAAATAGTGTGTAAATACACACACTCTTACATTCTTTGAAAGCAGTTGAGGGACATCTTGTATGGCCTGTCGGAACATATTCACCGCCTGTTAGCTTATTACTGATAAATTTAGATAAATTTTCAGAAAAAAAAACTACAAGATGCAAAGTCCCGACTGTCATCAATTCTATATATAAGGTCATCAAAAATTCATTTGTTACCTCTAGAGAATGTTCAGTTTGAGGAAATACAAATGACAAAAGACAATTTGAGGAAAGCCTTTTCCCAGCAGTAGAGTCTTTCGGCTAAAGTGAGTATGCTGATGAGAATTCGGAGGCTCTTTAAAGGGGTTACAGTACCGAATTTCGGACGGAATAAGGAGCGTATTTCTTATTATAACCTAATAATGTTATTCTCCATATAAAAGAAGCTACAGAAAGAATAGATGTTAGAGTTATTCATAATAACTTGCAGTTTGCTATTATGTCCTACGAAAAAAGTCCGCTGAAAGTGTTCCTTTTAAATATTCGGAAATATTTTAAAATTTTGACAAAAAATGTGTTTTACAAAAAAAGGTGAGCGGGAATCATAAAATTTAAAGACTATTAGGTTTTTTTGCAAAGAACTACATCTGTTTATTTCTTTTATAAATATATTATGGTTTAAAAAGAAACACTCTCTAAAGGTAGAAATTGCAAAAATAAAATAAAAGCCGATTACATAGGGCTTTTTGTGATGTGGAAAGATGTTGAACGTCGCCATTGTGTGTTTATGTAAAGACATGATTTATCTTACAAATAAAGAAAATACCACAATAAACTAACATAAACAACGTAATCCGATTCTTGGTCGAGAATTTTCCAAATATACATTGAAAAACTCTATTGTACATTAAATCTATCAAATATTTTCAGAACTCATTAAAACTTTAATTTTAAGCTCAAGTTGTAACTTAATTGTATTTGTATGTTCACTTGTGATCCATAATACAGGCATACCTAGTGTGGAAAGCGCTGCTAATTTGTATTTTTATGTATCTATTTTGTCAATAAATACATTTTTCATTTCAAAAAATCAGACAAGTGCCTATTGTTTAAGAATGAGTATACAAATGAAAAAAAAATAAAGTTTTAAATGAAATACAGATTTTTTTTAATCGGAAAATTTGATAAATCCTCATGTAGCTAAAGTTTACTAGCCCTGTATAAACCACATCTTAAAATTAAATAAGAAATTGTTTTACTTAAATTACGGTCGACTGCTCGCTTACCTGATTTGGACTTGCGACATGTTTATGAATGACCTTCCTTGTTTAGACTGTACGACATACTACGACGTTTCAAATTCAATTTACATTCTCATAATATATTTAATACCATTTATTATATTTACCACCATTACCACCTCTACCACGTCTGAAAAATCACCATTTACATCTTCATCGTTTTCAATGACAATAATTATTATGACAGTGAATGCATCAATCCACATACACTGTAAATAAATGAAAGAGTTTGAAGATATATATATATATATATATCTGATGGTAGTTGATTTGAAAAACCCAAAAACTCTGAGCGGCACTACAATTCGCACGACACGCCACAAGTTAGGATATAATCCTCACCATCTGGATGTGTGGCGGTCCTCCACAGTGCGGTTTACAAGGAGCTTTCTTCCACGTACTATAAAGCTGTGGAATGAACTTCCTTGTGCGGTGTCTCCGGGACGATACGACATGGGTACCTTCAAAAAAAGTGCGTACACCTTCCTTAAAGGCCGGCAACGCTCCTGTGATTCCTCTGGTGTTGCAAGTGATTGTGGGCGGCGGTGATCACTTAACAACAGGTGACCCGTACGCTCGTTTGTCCTCCTATTCCATAAAAAAAAATTGCGTTCGTCACCTTGAAACATTTGATGTTAAGTCTCATTTGCCCAGTAATTACACTAGCTACGACACCCTTCAGACCGAAACACAATAATCATTTGTAAACCATGGATAACGGGGCTGACAATACAAATACTTAACTATTTAAACAACTAGTTATAAGTATCACTTTTGTGGGATTGTTTATTGTCGTAAGTAAATAAAATAAAATACTCGTGTAATTCGTCTGGCTTTGCAAGAGAGAAAAGGTGGTAAGATTAATAGTAAGATGCGCGCATTTTAACTACTTTAGAAATATATAAAATCTAATCATTTATGATAGAGAACTTTGGTATTATATGAAATTTACACTGTCAAGCAGAATCATTTTACAATAATTACTAGTTTGGCGAAGTAATATTAATTAATTAAATAGTTTCACTATACAAACAGCCACGCCGTGTATCGAGAATGTTAATAATTAATATTAGCAAATATTCATTAAAGATCCTTACTTAGGTCTCTTCATTGTGGTAACAATCCTACTCATCAATGTGGAATATATAATTTTATGCTCTAATTAACAATAATCGTTTATCTTTGATACAGATCAAAGCCCCAAATTATTAATCTAATTAATGAATGATAAATGGATCGATAGATATGATTGTATTATATATATAATATACATATACATATATATATATATGTATATTGTGTATTGTATTGTATTGTATTGTATTGTATTGTATTGTATATAGTGTATTGTTTGAGGCTCTTTCACGCCTAAACCACTGATGGTATCGACATGAAACTACCACCATTCGATGCGAAATTTATCGTAGATGATTTATGACTACTTTTACTTTACTTTTTTTTATTATATTTGTAATAAGATGATAATTTAACACTGCTGGGCAAAGGCCCAGCAGTGATATGTTAAATAAAATATTATAAATTAATAAGTAATAGATTTTTATTATTTGTTTCAATGGTGACAATAGACACACTATGTCTGAATTTCAGCAGTCTATCTATCGAGGTTTATGAGACAGATACCGCCCTCGGACAGACGGACAGACACTGCGGCCATAGTAATGGAGTTCCCCTTGATTAGGCTTCGCTAAAAATGTATGACCAATAACTTTTTCACTGAGCCTAAATTTAGAACAAAAAACTACTTAAAGTTTTTTCGACAAGCCGCTAACAATCATATATATATATTGGTAACACTGATGAAGTTTGTTATAATATATGGATAATTCCTTCCGAGCGCTCTTCCACTGAGCCAACCGTTTGAGTATGAACGAGATGTGACTCGGTAGTTTGCGAGTTCGAGTCCCGTATCGCTCATTAATTTTATCATAATAATACAATAAGTATATCCCGGTAATAATGTTTTGAAACATAACGATAACGCCAACGTAGACCGCAGTCAAGTCTCCCGTGGTAGTAGTAGTTGGTGTTGAATGAACGAACTGTTTTTTTAGAAGCAAACTTTGTCCCAGCAGATTTGCCTCTGAGCAAATATGAGACGTGCAGCGCCGCGACCCGCAGTGCAGCGACGCTCAATGCGACATAGCAAGCGATGAGTCGTTTCAGTATGCATGCTGTTACTTGTAATATTTATAGAAATTTGTCCTTAACATTCTGAAATAATTCGGAAGTCCATTCATTGTGTGTCTTCTATCGCATTTATCAAGGGAATAATTTCGAAGAACTGTTTAGCCTGATTCTTGCCGCCCAATTCCACATTCGCACGACACGCCACATTTTAGAATATCATCCCCACCATATGGATGTGTGGCGTTCCTCCACAGTGCAGTTTTGAAGGAATTTTCTTCCACGTACAACCAAGCTGTGCAATGAGCTTCCTTCTTCGGCGTTTCTGGGATGATATGACATTAAAAAAAAGCGCATATACCTTCCTTAAAGGCCCGTAACACTCCCTGAATCTTCTGGTGTTCCAAGACAAGTTGGGCGGCAAGCATCATTTAACATTTAATTAAAAATAATTTAGGCGAAATTATAGGAATTGGGTCGCAATTTTTTCGAATATATACCATCTTTAAAGCACTAAACACCTTATCACATGGGGAAAAAAGGTAAATCCATTACTCGACTGCATTATTAAGCATAGAGATCGTTTCGTGTGTATTAAAATTACATTTTTACTTTATTGTAGCTGGTAGGTAAGCTCTTCTGAGTGTTACCAGTCCGAAATGAAAACAGCTGGAAGGTTATTAGTAGGTGTGTGGCCCATATGCAAGCGTAACATTATTGATGAGTATCATAGATGGCGATAGCAGTTGCTTAAACCTTAAAATTTTCTGAACCGATTTATATGAAATGTTGATCGACATCGTTACGTACTCGTAGAGGTGTGTCATAGAAGGATTTTAAATTAAATTAATTTAACTGGTTTTTGTAAATGGTCAACATGTTGCAAAAACTGCGTATGTTTTAACTGTTATGTTTTAGATCCTCTATTAAAGAGGTCCCGATGTCCAAATAACCATAACACCATCCAAACGAGTGTTATAATGAATTTCAGTACAACATTACAACACTCGTTTGGATGATGTAATGGTTACTAGGACTGTTTTTTTAATGTTAGCGGTAAGCTAACTGTTTCAGAATCTTTTAAAGAGGATTCATATTATCGGTGTCGATAACAGTTATTTATGCAACTAATGTATTATGTATGAACTTATTATGTCTTAAGTATGAAAAATTGGTCCAGCTATTAGGGGGAGTTTACTAACATACACATGGGCATGAGTTTTATATATTATGGGCTTAATTGAGAATATAAACCATTCTCAAATTCACTGGAACACACAAAAAATCATCAAAATCGGTCCAGCCGTTTAGGAGGTAGTTCAATTGTGAATCTAAACCATTCTCGAAGAACTCAGAAAGACACACAGAAAGTTTCATTAAAATCCACCCGTTTATGAGGAATTCAGTTACAAACACATGAATAGAAAAATATAGATAAAGCTTTATTGCATCATTCTACTTGTTTACACATCTTTTGTATTATGAAGACTTGAGAGATAAGTGCATGAAATTGTTTGGGCCGAGAAAAATTTCAATTACGCCAGTAGACGGCTGCAGAGGCCTTGTTTTATTAACATACGCTGAGTGAGCCTCTTTCAACGATCATAAAATCAACCTATTGACTTTACGATCATCGTTTGCTTAGAGTTCATGGAGTATGAGTTCTGAATTGTGAATGGTAAGTTTTTAGGCTCTTTTAAAATAATGGCCTCGATGTTTTAGAACATTTATTGGGGTTTAGAGGTTTGGAAGTGTCAGAATAGAATAAAATGATATTTTCGGGTCTAAGTACCTATTAAACGAATGAGTTCATAGAGAGCTTTGATTTCATTTAGCCCAATTCTTTACAATTAGTCGCCTGGAACTGAAGTGAAATAGTTTTAATTTCATTAATATTTTTTACAGATATATTGACGACATCGTCATATTGTGAAATATACTTTGCAAAACAAAGTTATTGTACAACGTATGTCAATTGATATATCAAGATATCTCACGGAAATATATTGATAAGAGAAATATTTCATTTATCTGTCTAATAATATATTGATGAGAGAAATATTTCATTTGTATGTCCAAGTAAAAAGCGGATTGTCTATCAATCTGACAAGGTACATCGAATTTGTGGCAAATCATACCAGTGAGCTATTCATATTTTTGTTTGTTTTTGGTTTCTTATTGAAAATTTTATATTGATTAGATACATATTTACCTAAGATCGAATCGCGTATAAAAACAAGTTTTATATTTTATCAAGGTAACAAAATCATTTTAGTGTTTTTGACACAAATAAAACTATGCAGACTGCGGGTTATAAAACCTTCGCTTAGTCTCATTCTTATTCTCCGTAATAAAATAAAACTGTCAAGACCAGAGATTTCCTTGTCTTTCATGCGACTTAAAGTTCAGTTATTTTTTTAAATAATGTTTTCTATGTAGAATTCCTAGTGCAACAGCCAACTTTCTGATTGACCATGAATTAATGAAACTTAAATTTTAAAAATCTTGCTGATATAATGTTAATTAACAATTACAAAAAGTTAGTACTCTTAATTATTCGACTTTTCAAAATAACCATGAGAGAATGGAACCATGCTTTATGCAAGTTCCATTCTTTTAAACCAACATAGAAAACACATTAACCACTCATGACCCAACAGGTTAGTAATCACTACTACATACACAACCACGACTTCTTCTGCGCTTGATCATTATTTTTTTCTTTTAGTTTTTGGTAACAAAACTAAGTCATTACGTAGCTAAGGCGATAGGTTAGGGACACGATAGGGGGGACCTCACTCACGTTTGTCGTCAGAGAATTTGAAGTGTTGTTATTGTGATGCAGCATGATTGTCCGGAGTTTAGGTTTCTTTTTTATATAAGAGGGGGCAAACGGGTAAGAGGCTCACGGGATGAGGAGAGGTAAGGCAACCGCCCATGGACATCCGCAACAATAGGTGTCAAGAGATGCGTTGCCAGCCCTTAAGGTAGAGTGCTCTTTTCTTGAAAGTCCCTCAGTCGAATCGGTTCGGTAAAACCGCAGCCGGTTATTGATTCCACAAAGTGGTCGTCAGATAGACGTCAACGTGATGTGGGTTTTTTTTATGGGAGAGGAGGTCAAAGAGCATACGCGTCACCTGATGATAAGTGATCACCACAAACCATACTGTTTTGTAACAGAGGAGAGGAAGCGTCGAATAAACCTACATAATATTATGAATTTGAAAACCGAAAACGCATTGGTACGGTGGCGTGTGACTGGCGAGGGGGACTCTGTGGTGAGAGTTGGCAGTTCAATATATGTTGGTCTTCTCTTCCGCACAGTTTGCAAGTCTTATAGTTATGCCACTATACTATTACATCATTTCGCATTAACTGACCTAAATTTCTCCAGTACTGATACTGAGAAAACTTGATTGACCCATTCTGATTTTACTATCTGGATCATATCGATACATCCACATATTGCCAATGATATTATAGCACTTTTAAATATCACTGTATATTGCCATATTAAGAAATATAATGATGACGTGTAGTTGATAAAACGGATATTTTGTTCTCTCCAAGATAGTATATATACTATATGAATTGATGTTAATTATCATTCAAATAACAATATTGATCTACCTACAGGACGTGTACTCCTTATATTTCATGATTTTCATTGATATTTAATATACAAGTAAACAAAATTAAACCCAGCTAAATCTAAATCCATTTTAACTATAGTACAAATTCAAGCCAATAATTCGTACACCTAGTTGGAATTTCGTCGTGTTTGTGAATGTCCTTTCGTTGAGTTGATGGTATGTCATAGCACGCTGGATTAATTGAATGTACATAACAAATATATGATATAACAACTTATAGTATTTGTGTTTTTAATTTATTTGTAGTACAGAAGAGCTTAATTTATTATTTAAAGTTATTTGTAACCACGGACGAGTAAAAAAATAAGGACTCCGTGTCACCTACATATCAGTGACGCATCAAATTAACGTGTAAACATATAGTTTCACGCACACACTTACACTACTATAAGCCATCGTCTGTGATGGACAGTGATATCCAGTGTGGCTGGTAAATAAACAGGGACTTTACCCGAAAAATTGGATAATCCATGTAATGGATACAAAAATTAACTTATACTATGCCAGCGATATTTATTTTTAATTTAGAAAACAATCTGACTAACAGAAATTAGAAAATCGGAGTTAAAAGTAATGTGGTTATATAGACTAGTACTATGACTAATAATGGGACATAATTTGTGTTATCTGGTATCCCCCGTAACTACACACGCACTAGTTTAAAGGTGCTTCACTTGTTAATATCACGGCGCGGATTCCTCTTTTTTTACTCGTCCGTGTTTGTAACCTACATTTTGATTTTAATAAATACTTTTTATTAAAAATATTTTGCTTCATCTACATGTATTTTGGGTGATCCATCCATTCTATTTTAATTCAATGATAAAATGCATTATTATTCGTTACATAATATTGATATATTATACTTGCTATAATAATATTATTCAATATAGTAACATTAAAAATTAAATGGTCATCAATTTGTTCAACTCTTGTTGTGTGTCATGATTATCTTGTTTTAAAATACTGATAAATTTTACCTCCATTCAAAATATTATTGTTTTTCATATGATCCACCGACGAGTAAATTAAGACATAGTTTGAACCTAAGTTGGCGTACCTTATTTAAAGAATCCTATCTTTAATGTACGGACTTGAATATTATCCTAGCTTAAATTTCCCACCCTTTTGTTCCTTACCTATTAATTACCTGCCTGTGGCGCCATCTGGTGAAGGGAGCTTCTACGTCTTGAAACTG
The DNA here is from genome assembly GCF_905404315.1 of Leptidea sinapis. Taxonomy (NCBI): domain Eukaryota; kingdom Metazoa; phylum Arthropoda; class Insecta; order Lepidoptera; family Pieridae; genus Leptidea; species Leptidea sinapis. The sequence continues at coordinate 10,434,246 of NC_066300.1, forward strand.
TGATATCGGTCGAGCGCGTGCGTCCTCCCAATGAAACATAAAAATAACAATATAAGAGGGCCCGGCCGGATCTAAAACTAATAAAAAACTACTTCGAGAACAGTATAAACTATATGTGAGTGTGGTGAAAGTTTTCAGGAGGGCCAAATCACCGAAAAACGTGACTGAACGACGGCTGTAGCAGGATCTGGTATGTATCTACTTCAATTTTCTTTTTTAATACACGTGTTTGCAAGTCAGGTGTTGTCACCCTTTCCTTTTAGGCTTGAATTAGCTTTCGCAAAGGCTTATTATCAACATTAAAACAAAGTTATCCCAGCCAAAGGCGTGGTCGTTATAGATAAATATTATATAAGTGTAGAGATAAAAATAACATATATTTATAAATTGTATATATTATATGTTTACACGGTATTAATACTAGAAATACGTATTTATTTCATTTTTACGAAAACAAGGGACGAGACGAGCAGGACGTTCAGCTGATGGTAATTGATACGCACTGCCTATTACATTGCACTGCCGCTCAGGATTCTTGAAAAACCCCATAGAGCGGCACTACAACTGCGCTCGTCACCCATGAGACATAAGATGTTAAGTCTCATTTTCCCAGTAATTTTACTAGCTACGGCGCCCTTCAGACCGAAACACAGTAATACATAATCTAGCCGGCATCCTGTGCAAAGGAGCCCTGGTAGACTGGTAATATATAGTATATTCTTGCTGATTTACAAAACGGCTAAATTGATTTTGTACATTAATTTAATCTTTTATTTTGAATAAGAAAATTCATGTTCCACTAAAAAATTTAAACGAATAAGATCCGATTTTGGCGTACTTTTCAATAAAATATAACTAAATTGATTAAAAAATAATTCGGACATAGGGTCAAAACGTCTACTCGCGATCGAGGTCCGGGGGGAAGAGGAATCATTTTCATTCAATCATTTTCATTATGTTACTCCATAATATTATTTCCAAGCTACAAATCAAATGAATTTGGCCTCTGGTGAAGAAACAATTTCTTAACTAGTTGCGTATTATGATAACGTGTTAACATCTATTGTTCAAGCAATTGACATTGATTTTGTGTATCATCAATTATATAGCAGGACTAAACAGCAATAGAAAATATATGAATAACAATCAAATTCACGGTAACACTTTTTTTCAATAAGTTACTAACTATATATATACCCGTACTGTCATCTGAGGGAAATGGACGCCACTGATTTGTAATGCTGAAACAACGAAAACAACGAATGTGATCAATGAATCGAATCTTGTGACCTTTGTATGAATCTAGATAAGAAAAAGACATCTTCAAAGTCCAGACTTACCACTAATGCCTTTTCCTTGATTGAAACTTTTTCGCCTGGAATCTGTAAGTGATGTACCTATACAAGAACAGGATGAAATACGCAGTTGCTATTTACATGTGTCCATTTAGAAAATAAATCTGCAACATATTCGTAACATACTAGGCATAAGTACTAGGTTAACATGACGTCATTCATTTGGTGCCATGCTGTAGATCTAATTACACTTATATTAATAATAGAAACCATTAATTATTTTAATAAATAGTTTCATTGACATGACTCATCACCTAGCCATCAGTAACACCTACCTAACTAATATGATTTATAAAACGTTACACGCATATTCTATGGATAGTAGGTATTTTATAATAAAAACTTAGTGTTGAGCGTGTGTTTTTATTACAACAATTTCAAGTTTAATAATTTTAATATATAATTAATTGATAGAAACTAAGTCCGTTCAAGTCCCAATATACTACGTGGACGGCCAGATCTTTTTCTGTCACAAACAGAGGAGGTCTCATTGTAGGTTAATAATAGCTTGGTACACAAACATTTTACTAATGCGTATGGAGAGCTTTAAAAATTGCAATTGGCTCCATACCTACTTTGTGTACAATCACAGCGATTCTGTTGTCTTTATTACCCCACTCCATTTTAATATCGCAAAATATTGTATTTATTGGCGCCAAAATGAGAAAACTCTATGAAGGATCATATAAAAAAGACAGATTCCAAATTAAAATGTATAGTTTATTTTTCATTGTCATAATATTTATGGCCAGATATTCTTAGTTTATATTTGAAATATCAAACATCGAAAGGTGAAGAAAAATGTGATATTTACGTACATTTTCATAATTTCAACCACGCTGATGAAAAATATGACTTATTAAGATTTTTTTTTTAATATTTGTCCTCAAACGAGCGTACGGTTCTCCTGATTTTAAATGATCACCAATATATTCTTGATAATGTAATGTTTATTCATAGGAACATAAGTGAATTTGATAGAAACTGTCATAACTAAAATGTTAATACCAGGAACAGACATAAGCTTATAATGCCTAATACTCGGCTAAGTCGAATTTGTAAGTATTTTGTGGGGTGTATATGCTTTTACAACAAGATCCAAGGAATTGTTAAAAAACTTTGTTTGGTAAAGGTTACTATAACATAAATGACTTTCTTAATGATACCACAGAGTGAGAAAATAAGTTTAATTGTACAATATTACCCATTCTTCTCAGGTCTGAGGCATTCGTTTTGCAATGGGTAGTTTTTGACTTTCAAAAAGTGATGTCACATCCTATTTTGAATTTGAATAACCGCTGATTACAGTCTCTTTGAACACTGCCATTCTTTTTGAAAGTTTCCGACTTTGGAAGTTACCCATGTTGTATAAAATTTGAAACATCGTGCAATGGAGTTCATTCTTACTTACTAATTGTTACCTAAAACTAAATAATACACATTAATTTGTTTCATAAATTCAACCTTTCTCATAAAACATAAAGGTAACGTAACATTTTATTGTGTTCCTCAAAGCGAAGTTGTGAGTTGCATATTTTACTGTGACATTAAAATAAATACAAATTCAGACGACTTCGAGGCAATTCTTTTAAGGTGCAATGGTGTAAATGATTTTAATTTTCCTGTATATTATAAATTTGCAAAGTTCGATATATATGTTTTAGAAATAGGTTTGTGTTCTACAAATCGTGTATTTGAACTTTGGGCCGTTATGTTTTATTGAATTTAAACGGCTTAAAAAGGATGTAGTTCTTATGCAACTGCATTATTTTTGTATGTTTACATTTTATATGTATATATTATATAATGCCAGATTGATTTCATTGTAAAAATATATATTTGATAATGCAATCTATGAGCAATTCGGGGAAATTCTATAATTTTATAGGTATACATAATATTGCACTTTTAGTTTTTTCAACAATAAATCAAGCATTTGTATACAATTGTACCATTTGGTGAAATGTAACTGAGAAAAAGACCAATGAAACTTTATAAAGGTCAAGTTTAATTTCAGTGACAATCAACCAAATTTAATTGTAATCAAAATAGCATAGAATCAATTTGGTGATAAAACTGGAAGGTAAAACAGAATTACTTAACAGAAGCTTTTTATTCTCTTTTGATTGTTATCGTATTTGTCCCGAGTTACAATTACTGGGTTCTTGTTTGCGCTCGTTGGTAACTTGGTATACAAAACCAGATGTTATCATATACTCGTATTTATAGATAATAATATTAAGTAATTCCATGATAGAAATGTTGAATACTGCGTTTAACTCCTGTTATTATTAGATACAAACAGTACCCGTCAAGGCAGAATTAGTGAGGTAGGAGGAATTTAACTGTACCGATCAATTAAAAGTTATTGAATAATTGTACTTTTTAACAACATTAGGATCTGCGATATCTTCTAAGCATTGTTATAAAAAGAAACCCTGCTGAGTTTGTTGCGCCCATTCTTCTCAGGTCTGAGGCATTCTTTTGGAATGGGTTGTAGTTTTTGACTTTCAATAAGTAATTTTATATCCTATTTTGAATAAATTTGAATTTGAACTTCCTACGATTTCTGTAAGTTGATAGTTAGAAGATACACTGCAAAATAACTTTCTACTTCATGTAGGTAACCTGTACGTCCTGTGAAATAATATTATTTTACAACCTGATGTATAATCTTCAATGGCCATAGTTTTATACAGAAAATGATGAATGCTTTAACTTTGTTTATATAAACAGTAGATAAGTCTTCTGGATCTTACAAGTAACCAATTTTGTACTCTGGCTCCGCTGTATGGCACACAGCGCCTATTGAAATTGAAGCATATTGAATCTATAAAAACAATTTTCTTTCTCGAATTGTAGAAATAGGAGCGAGGGTATTCCAATATATTCGACACGATTTCATTCTGAATTGTATGAAAATAGGACGTGACTGTGTAATCTATGTAATATATTATAGACGGCAGCTGCCCGAGATTTTGCTCGCGTAGAACTTGTATTTATATATTTATATGTATAATATTATGGTGTATTTATGATGGCTAGTATTAACAAAACCTGTTTATAATAGTGTCTCAGTATAATAGACATCCTTAAGAGCTACCAGCAATATACATTACTGATGTCTAGTGTATGATATTTATTAATTCTTGCTTCTCGTTTTTTGTTTTGATTTCACTGTAACTTTTCTATTTTAGGTTGCCTTATAGTATTTTAGTGTGGCCTTGTCTTGTGGAAGTGGGAGGTACGCTAAAGTTCTTGCTGGGCTAAGCTGATCTCTGTGGAGGATAGGGCAACGAAGAGTTCAACCTAATTTTTTAACGTGCAGTTTTTTAAAAATTTAATGTCGGGAGCTCAAACATCATACATACTGATGTGACCTTATTAAGTGTAGATACAGAATAACTGTAACAACTTTAAATAGGATAGAGAATTTCACAAACGAAATACCTTTAATTTGTAAAATTTCTTAGTGGATTTTTTTATAGAAAAGGAGTGTCCCCACCCAATGTCCTAAAAACCATTACATCATTCAAACGAATGTTGTAATTAAATTCAGTACAACATTACATCACCCTTTTTCATAATAATACTCCTTTGGATGATATTATGGTTACTAGGATTAGCTTTTTAATGTTAGCAGTAAGCTAACTATTTCAGAATCTTTTATAGAGGATTTATAATATTATGGGTGTAGATAAAGTCTTGTATGCAACTGTTGATAATAAGGTATTAAAACACTCATATAATACTATTATTTATAAACATAAACCCACATTCGTGTTTTAATACCCCTTAATCCACAACAGTTGCGTTGTGGTGTCTGCTAGGATCCCCATTATAGCATCTTTTGTTCGATACTTGAGAGATAAGTGCTTGAAAATGTTTGGGCCGAGAAAAATTTCAATTACGCAAGTAGACGGCTGCAGAGTTTTATTAACATAAGCTGAGCGAGCCTCTTTCAACGATCATAAAATTCAACCTATTGACTTTACGATCACCATTTGTTAGAGTTTCGGGAGGATATGTTCTGAATTATTAATGATATGCTTTGTTTTGTGAACTTTTCGACACGAAGGCTTTTAAAACACCACTTAGATGGGACCGACCGATGCGATTATTTATCGGGATTTTGAAGTATCAGATTAAAAATGTTCTGACAATTTTATAACGATGAAATAAGTTTCAATGAAGGAGCATAATTGTATAACTAATTCTAAATTAAGTTTAAGTTATTACAAATAACTGAATAAATATTTAACTTAAGAAAAATTTATTGGTAAAAGTATTTAATAATCATTTGGAAACAATATCGGAATGGTTGTGGATAGCCTTCAAACCCTTTATTTAATCTATCATTATTTAAAGAAAGGTGTAAAAAAAATCCTCAGAAAGGAATTGTGTCTATCAATGATTTAAGCTTATGATCACATTACTAACACAATCAAGCCAATTTCTTATCAGTTCTCTTCTGGTACTGCAATGGGATCAATGTTTTATAATATTTTTTTAAATAATGTAATATATTTTTCATTTATCATCGAAAGAGTAAGGCAGGTAATAATTTTGTTACAGCCCTATTTAATTAGTACTGAAATAAGCATTATTGTTGTATAAATAATATAGCTAGTATGACTAGGAAAGATCATCTGTATTGTTTTTTTTTTTAAAGATTACGTCATCATTCCGACGTCACAATTGTTAACTTGGTGCTGAACCCTCATAATTGGATCATCAAAAAAAAACTATAACAAATGTTTGATCACTTTCGTCTATTCCATGGCCGGCGTATCGACGTCCCAGACAGGTCCGTACCGTACGACATCTCGAGCACAAATACCTCGAGTGTATAGAGCTCCGCGCACGTGCACGTGTTTTCGATAAATATTTTTGAACAATAAATTCACATCACAATGATGATTAATTATTAACTAATTTTACAGTGAAATTATTAAAATTAACTATTCTCGTTTTTATAAATAGGTGTATTGAAGTATTTGCGCCGATAAGTATTATATTTTAAAATTTAAAATTATTTAATTGTATTATGTAAACGAGTTAGTGCGATTTTGTTGCTGTGGTCTGCAATCACTGTAACCGTCGATTTATAAAGTAAGTATAATATATGATTCGTTTATATTAATATGATTATTATATTTTACTTTAAAGCGCTTCGTTTAATTGATAAAAATACTTTCCACGGCTTATATTACTCTCACAATATTTCATAAGCGTTGAAAGTACAATATTCTACTTTTGATAATTTACCCCTCTTGAGGAATATTTACTTAAACGAGGTCTATTTAAAACGTAAATAAAATGTTACTTAAAATTATATTTATACTAATATTTAAACTTGTTTTCATGTGGCAAATGCGCAACCTGTTTCTTACAGGCCGGAAATGTTTCGTTTTACCTCTGGTTATTGTAACAGAAAATAGGCAGCAGTGATCATTGACCACCATAATATATGTATTCACCTGATTGTTTTAAATTTACAGCGTTGGATAATATTATATCGACTTTTTGAATTTTTAGTTTACGCAAGACATACAATAAGAAAAGTCTTAAGTTAAATTCAACTCACTGAAAACGTAGTAATATTATTAAATAGAAAATTATTTTATTGATACCAAGTAAAAACACAAGAAATGCATCTTGCGTCTATTGACAATTTACAAAGAAATCAATTACAAAGAATGATCGTGATAATAGATTTTTCCACAGCACAATGAGCTTTTAAAGAACATTAATTGCAGCTGTATCGTACGTGCGAGTTGTATTGTAATAAGATAGATAATATGAAAATTTTTACACTTCGAAATACACGTTATAAACTTTCATTTGTGTGTTTTATTTACACTTCAAGTTTGTTTTATGGTTAATGATATTATCAATGCCACAAGAGCCAATTCCAGTGCTGAAATAAAGGTTTGATATTCTATACTACCTGAATAAATATTTATGTAAGAAGACGTATATTGACTGCACCTTAACAAAATAATATGAAAAAACAATTTTTTTTGAATAAACTAAATGTTTTGCATTTTTTATGACAATAACGGACGAGACGATCAGGACGTTCATACATACATACATATAATCATGCCTGGCATAAGATGTTAAGTCCTTTGCCTATTAATTTCACTAGCTACGGCGCCCTTCAGACCAAAACACAATAATGCTTTGAAATTACTGCTCCACGGCAGAAGAATCCGCTCCCTCTGAACTCTCGACTGGTTAAGTTGGTTTCTTGAATCCCTGCTGATACAGATTCGTCATCTCTTTATGACATATTTGCGGATTCCTTAGCCAAGCCGCAAGACCATATGCACCAACATTGGAAATCTTTAATAATGTGATTCCTAGGTTTTAGTAAACTTACCAACTAAATAAATTAGACAACCTCTCAGAGAGAGAACTCTCTCGTTCAAGAGTTCGACAAGTCAGTCAGCTACTGGCTTCCGGAAAAAAAATAACTAATTCAATTAGTTTAAAAATCCACGATTAAAAGTTCTTTTCTTTTCTTAAAATTAAATAATTTACTCCTTATTAAAACTATATAAATCCTTAAACACTATTTAAACGAGTCTTATTGACAAACTTAAATAATGAATATTACACATAAAAATCCGCTTAAATTATATATTTTCTACTAAGCATGTCAACTAGTCCCCATTTTGCAAATGTCCAAATGTATCATGCGTAGAGCAAACCATTTCAATCTGTGACAACAAATTTGATGTTATACATCTTCTGAATGATCATAACTACAGAGTTCCCATTCTTATCTGTGCTATGATACTTAATTAGTTAGCGTGTATAAATGATACAAGGGACCACCTGCAACTCTGCTGCTTAGCTCAAACTTTTTCTATTAGAAACTACCAGTGTCCTTTGCACACGATGCCGGCTATATTACGTGTACCGCAACGGCGACTATTCGTGCCGTGAAGCAGTAATGTGTAATCAATATTGTGTTTCGGTCTGAAGGGCGCCGTAGCTAGTAAAATTACTGGGCAAATGAGTCTTAATCGCATCGCATCGCATGATGATCGCATGTCTAAAGGTCACGCGCGCAATTGTGGTGCCGCTCTGAATTTTTGGGTTTTTCAAGAATACTGAGTTGAATTAATTGTAGAGATTGTCATTGACTTACAATTAATATTTTATTAATCATATAATTGATAAAATTAATTAATTCTTCGCTTACATTCTGTAATCAAACGAACACAATATAAAAATCATTGAACTGGAGCCGAATTAACGGCTCGACAAACACTATAGAGTTACACGGAATTTCGGTCAATGCGCTTTGACAGTTAATATTTCACACAAATCTGTTTATTTACCAGAGAGGAATAATTCACAACATATAACTGGTAACTACACAATAGAAAAACGTAAGCTAGTTTGTATATAATTATGTATATGATCTGTGAGCTATACAGCCGTAGCTTATACATGTAAATTATAAGTTAAAAGGATTATTAATTTATATAAATTATTTATAGATAAGACTATTTTTATATTTACGTTTTATCAAACAGAATTATACCATGCGAGGTAATAATATTATAGTATTAAATGCGAGGTTGCCAAACCGTCTAAAATTAATCTGGTAAATATACATACTGAAATTTTATTTTAATATTCATATATCTAGTCTACTCTGACAATTTGCTACTTTACTGATAAGTTATGAAAGAAGAAGAACTCAAGAGTTAGTGATCATCACTGCTCATATTATCTTGCAACACTGAAGTAATCACAGGAGTGTTGCCAGCCCTTTAGAAAAGAGTACGAGCTTTTTTTGATGGTACCCACATCGTATTGTAATAGAAACACCACACAAGGAAGCTCACTCAACAGCTTTGTTGTACGTGGATGAATGTTCCTTGAAAACCACACTGTGTAGGAACGCAACACATCCAGGTGGTGGGGATAACATTCTTATTTGTGGCGTTTCGTGCGAAGGTGGGATTTGGCGGCAGGAATCAGGTCAAACAGTTCTTTGGAACACTTCCCATGATATATGCGGTTGAAGATATACAATGAAGTGACGTCAGGATCTAACCGTTTCAGAGCACTGTGTCGTCGACAATTCGGGCAGCTCTGCATTGCACGCGGTCAAATGGTTCGAGATGATACTGGGGTGCGCTGGACCAGACATCACAGAAATACTTCACATGTTGCCGGACCTGCGCGTTGTAGAGCGTTAGAATGTAGGCCGGCTTGAAATATTGCCGTGCTCTATTTATGACGCCCAGCTTCTTCGAGGCCAATTTGGCTTTGGCTTCGAAATTACTGCGGAATTAGCAAATGTTCGAGATTTCGAGACACAGTACTCCGATACTAGGCGTGGCTTAAAGGAAATGATGTCGGAGAGCGGATATTCGACAAATTGCTAGTTAAACTTAACCGTTTTATTTAAAGCTATTTTGTACTAAAACTTATTGTAACTAACTTCACAACATTTCTTTACTATCTGGATGGCAGTGTTGTCAAGTATAAATAAAATCTTAGTAAGTGGATTTGATTATTATAAGAAAGGTTTAAGAATCTTGTAATATATTTAAATACAATTATTATTATTTTGTAAAAACAAATCCTTCACAAAGTAGATTCTTTCATCAACATAATAACCGTATTCCAAATTTTTTTTACAAATTATTACAATTGTTAAAATACCCCTGCACATGTTAGATTGACGAGTTGTTGATTTGTTAAGTTAATATTAGTTTATTAGCAGTATCGTTGGAATCGAATAGCAGACACAAATTTTTAAGGGGTTCGGGATAGGGCGGAGTCCCGCTCACATCTCACTCAATTAAGAAGTCGTTGGGACAGGAAATAGTATCTAAATGCAATGATTGACACCCGGTCCGAAATAAAGTAATATAAAACTATTGTTCATTTTCCTATCTGTATAGATAATTATACTTTATTAGAGATATAACAAAATCCACTCAGTTATACATTTTACTATAACTTTCTATTGTTTATTGTAACTTTATATTTGTTTTTCAATCTTAAACTATTAATAATATTGTCTTGGGATTTCAGATGCTTTGCTTATGGGCTTAAAATATTTAGGTACGCCAAGATTCCAATTATACCAGCAGAACCTTAATAATGAGAAGGATAATAATAAGAAGGAGAAGAACGGACATTGTTGACATGGACCTTAGAAATAATACCACAAATGGCCACTGGAACAGTTAAAATATACTTTCCTTGCTTACAAATAAACTTGGTATAAAGTTATAAATGAGAATAATCCAAGAAAATGCAAAAATGTTTACAAATACACATTTTGCTTATGATTCGGACGTATCATTATACGTCCGAATCATCCTTGCGAATAAACGCGAGAAAAATGTTTCTCTTCGCTGCTAGACATTCGGAAAACTTCAGAATTATCATTGTATTGACTGTGTTGTCAACGATATAGTCAGCATTTTGCATATTTTGCATATTTAAGTGAAACTTTTATTACATCGTCTCAAACTTTTTCGTTTGTGTATTGCATGTCGGGCGGCGCCTAACGATAGGCAGCTGACCGTGTAGTGTATAGACTATTACTCATTTATACCAGTGCTCCACGCTATTCTAAATAATTGTAAATATTATGTATGTCGTACTCTCCCTGATTAAAAATATTTATTGAAAAGTATTAGGAATCAGTCACCCCATGTAAACTGTACATCTATATATACATGAAAAAGAAATGATAGTATTCAAATTTCATCATTTTTAATCCTTTTCAATCAATATTTTTAACCAGGGCTAAGACACAGAGTTCAAATAAAAATATTAGTTGGAGAGTTATTCTACTTTTATTATTTCCCATTATCATTCCAATTTTCCAAGTGTAAAATTAACGTTGATAAAGCGATTTTGATACCCTTAATGGAATATTATTCCAAAAATGTTTAGTTAAATGTCTATAATGTGAAAAAAAGTTTCACTTTTACCGTGGTTTCATACAACCATACAATCCTTTTTTCTCTTCTTAATATTTCACGTGTGCTGTCAGGCTTCCAAAGTGACTACATTCAACTTATGTATAGAGTACAAAAATAGTGCCATCAAACTGATCTAGTAATTTGGAATTGTAGTTAAATACAACTTGTTGAAATTTATAAACATAATAGAATCGACAAATAAATTATATTTTGTTCCCCTGTTTTAACAAAAACATGACTTTTTGAATATAATTTAAAATCTACTATGGACAAGAGTGGCAATGAGTTTCTTGCTATTTCTTCTCATTAGCTCAATCCTTTACAAAGTAGCGGTAGATAAGAAAAATATTCTTTTGACATTCATAAGTGTCATTTCCGTGACCTACATGAATAAAGTGATTTTGATATGATTTGACACTAAAATATAATATATTATATTATATTCAAATGATTTAAGTTTTCTTTAGTGTTAATATTATATAATCATATCTTAATTTAATGTACAACATTGATGTTGGAAATATATAAATATTATATAGTAAAACCATAACTCAAAGTCGAAATTTTTTTACGGATTCAAAGATTGCTTTATATCGTTTCGATTTAAATAAAATAAATTTGCCGTCTTGTGAGCTTGCTATTGGCTTCTTTATAATCATTGGTGAATTTTTGATAAAATGAATGCGTACAAAGTGTAAAAACTAATAAATAATTTAATAAAATATTTTATAAAAATAATACACTAACATATACTAAAGTCAAGTACAAGTGCGGTCACGGGTCATCTATAAATGTCAATGCTATCTTTAAACAACATAGTAATAAAACTATCCTTAGAGAAACCCTCTTTCATTAGATTAATTCAATAAAATAATAATTTTTAAAACGTAATCCTTTTACTGAATGCTTAAATTCAGATAGAAATAAACAGAAAAGATATCATCCAAATTTTTTGAGTCATTTTTTTACAAGAGAATTTGACGAACCAACTACTCCTGTGGATGCCTCGTGTAGAGTTGAAACACATGTCGAGTTGATTGAAGACAAATACATGCGAAATTTACACTCAAAGTAACTCAAATTTTTTTTTGATAATTATGGATTTCCGCAAAATAGCGCCGATATTATGCAATTACTCATTAATTTATTTTTTTTATACAAAATTTTTCTATTGTAAAAATGTAACCTGCAATAAAATATTTTGATTTGATTTGAAAAGCATTCCAAAGTACGAGAACAGTTTGTTATGAATGCGAGCTGTCCCTGAAGACTTCATAAATACCAAAATAACAATAAAATAATCGGTATGATGATGTGTTGTTGATGCGGCCCTGTAGTATGTCCATTTAATCGTATCGAACTAATATCTTACACAGTCTTTAAACCTCAAAAACAGCTAGGGATTATATTATTTAGTTGGAGATTTTCCATTTCAAAATATATTCGAGAGTTGGGTGATGCAGCGGAAATGTCTCAAAATGGGAATGCTTTCCCTTCAACCAGGTGCATTAAATCACACATGTGAGAGGCTTCTGTGCACAGGATGCCGGCTAGATTGTGGGTACCACAGCGGTAGCTAGTGAAATAACTGGGCAAATGAAACTTAACAATATATGTCTCAAGGTGACGAGTGCAGTTGTAGTGCAACTCAGAATTTTTGGGACTGTCTAGAATCCTGAGCGACACTGTATTGTAATGGTCAGGGCGTAACAATTACCATCAGCTGAACGTCCTGCTCGTCTCGTCTCTTATTGTTATAAAAAAAACTAAACGCAACATTTTCTTTTATTGAAAAGTATAATTAAATTTGAATTAGGATGATAGATATGAAGCTACAAAGCCAAACTCTGTACCCATATTTTATTATTGTCTACCACTAATAAAGGAAATTTAAATTAGTAATAATATTTTATATCTTATATATTTTGTAAACTTATTTGGAACATTATATAAAATAATAATCTCTTCACTGAGCGTTTTCAACTTCATAAATATTGAGGGTTGTTTCGAAGATCCATTTGATTCCTGCCACCAAATCACAGAAATGCACCACACACACAAATTATTTTCCCCATCTGGATATAAGGCATTCGTCAATATTGTAGTTGAATCAACCACGTTGAATCAAACATCGTTCAATGGTTGTTTTGGATATCTACAAAAAGCACAAACTTCCAACTAAAACGACGGTAACCTCCTATTATTCATTGGATGTTGCAAAATAGCAGTCATCATCATTAAACCTAAAATATTTTCTGTTTCATTACAAACTACTCAATAAGGATACTAAGTAACTCTGAACTGCTAATATTATAAAGATAGAAATTTGGATCGTTTGTATGTTTATGTTTGCTATAGATAAACTTAAAACGTATTATTTTTTCTTTCACCTATAATATACCTTATATTATCAGCGAATCACATGAGGTGTATTTTTCTCAGCAAAATATTTTACATTGTAAGAAATAATACGCCATAAACTTTTACGCAACCGTGGACTTTACACGTTTATCTAAAAAGTCCCAAATAAAAACCGTCTTTATGGAAATTTCTTATAGCAGGTTGTAAATAGATTAAGAGTGACTTGTACTTAGATTGTGAATACCGAAACCATAAGAAATGTTACCTAATAAATTGAAAATGGTTCATTATTTAATCTTTACTAATGGGTCACTTAATGTTAAGTGATTACAGCCGCCCAAACTCTATTGCAACCCCAGAGGAATGACAGGATCGTTGCCGGCCTTTCGATTGTGATGATATCTAACGTAACAAAGGGAGAAACCACTTTAACATGATAGCGTGATGATGAAATATCGAAAGGAAAAATGTTATTTTGAATGTTTCAATAATATTGTATTAAAAATTTGAATGGATTCTTACCTATACGTGAATAAATAACCTAGATTATTGATTTACGTATATCTACGGTTGACGAGTCTCACTGTAAAAACCTTTTTATTTTACGAGCAAATAAAAGTAGGAACGGAAATCGTTAATCGAAGAGACGAATTTGGCGGGCGATATACTGACAATCGTAAAATAACCCAGAATTAATTACGCTTTCAAGTAATTTCAGGTAAAATTACTTAAATTATCTCAAAGGTTTTAGTGACATATTATATTTAAAAAAAATCAATGAAAAACAATTAATAAATAATGCATGGAATGATAAATTACTTTTTTCTTAGCGGGTATATAGTTAGCGATACTACGATGGAGCAGTTTGTCTTCACAAGGCGAATTCGAGGGCTTCAAAAGCACCTAGAAGTGAATTGCATACACAAAGTGTTTAATTCCTTGTGGGGATATTGAAAACATTTATTATAGTAGTACCAACAAAATGCCACCATAGACCGGTGTGGAAGCCATTGCAAATGATAAAAGTTAGAGAATATAACAAAAATATAGGCATTTTATAGAGAATTCATACTTGTTATTTTGTAGCGATAAAAATATGGATTACAATTAATCAAATCTTTTTATAAATAAGAAAAAAAGATGATATAATACTGAATCATAATCATTTTTACTTAAATTTATCACTTGAATATATTTTTACATAATTTTTGAGGCGATGTGAAAAAAGTGTAAAACAAAATTTTTAGATCTTATTACCTACAACATTGCTATTTAACATTAGTTTCGCCGGAAATTGAGATAAACTATTTTTTACCCTTAAACACTCCCTCTTTTCCACTTCCCGACCTCATATGTAATTTATTTTTCCTTACATTTTTGTTATATTCCCTTCCTTTTCCAATGGGTTCTTCATCCTACTACTTTTTTCGTATCAAAAATTATCGACCCCAGTCTACACTACAAAATAAAAATATGTAAATTGAAACTAGCCCATCGCATTCGTCTAAAAAAATAGAGGCAGCTTGAATGATTAGTGCTTGAATTATTTCATAATTGCTAATGTCAAAGATATTTGTTACTTAGTAACGTAATATTGCTACAGATTAATACAGAGATAATATAAACAGTAATACGTTAATGAAATGACTAATGGCATTAATTAAGAACAAAACAAAGCCAATTATTAGGGATTCAGTTTACACAATGGACTGATTACAGCTATTCACACATGACACCGTGGACACAATCAGCCGCTATAAATCAAACAATATTAACGCTTTGAATCATAAGTTATCACTTGTATAACTTAATTATTTACACCTGAATATCTAATATATTTCACAACACCTTTTAAAATTGTAAAGACGACCCATATGGCCGCATGGTTAGTGACCCTGACTACTAAGCTAGAGGTCCCGGGTTCGAATCCCGGCAAGTGCAATCATTTATATGATGAATATGGATGTTTGTTTCTGAGTCATGGATGTTTAAATAAGAATATTGTATTAAACATATCGTTTCTTGTACCCATAGTACAGGCAATGCCTAGTTTGGGTCAAGATAATTTGTATGAATATAAAAGTGAGTCAATATTATTATTATTATACTATCTAAATTACTACACAGAATAATAAATAACCTCAAGTACGAGAGATAGATGCAAGAGAAGTCTTTGACGCTTCCATTTAAACTATGACAAATGTAGACTGTGTTCTGTAATGTACCATCGAAAATGTGTGAATGAAAGTTCATAATCGGTTGAGTTCCTGGTCGTATTGTGAAAGCGTAACAAACCAAATTACATTTACATTTTAAATGCAACTCCAGTTTTCTTTGGGTACTTTTAATATAATTTGGGACTTTAATACAGTGCAATATAACTAAACAATTAAATAATTATAAAATAATTATAAACATCCACTTATTCTTGTACTTTGTTGATGTCACTTAAAGTTTTCTTTAATAGAGATTTAAAAAATTATATTTAAAAGATATCATTGTGTCGCTGAAAAACTATATATTATGATATTATTGAGACAGCTGGTTTTACATCTGTTAAGGTTTAGGACAGGTCCGAACCATATCTTAGTGTTAGTTAATGGAAGCAAACCGAAACTAATGGGAGCCATTCATCGCGTGCTTTCGTAAACGTAACCCTCTGATAGGAACCACATGAATATTGCTTACGTACGGCCACTTGCTTTACCAGCGACGTTATGAACTGACGAATAACACATTCGTATATATGTGTGTATGAGATGGTCTTAACAGTTACCTATAACTCAGTTAAATTAACAATGTTTGTAAGTGCTTTTCCAATACCACGTTTTTTAAATTAAGCGCTTATTATAAGCGTGCTATAAATTTAAGTATTTATTTAAAAAATTTAAACATTAACACTTTTGTGCTGTATTTCGACTACAAATTTGAAATTTTTCGGAAAAGTGCTAAGGAGGTATCTTATGGTTAGGTCGAAACTTGTACTTGAAGATCCCAACTGTAACAACAAGCGCTTAAGATAATACAAATTCAAAAGAATGAAGTAGGTATTATAATATTATTATTTTATTTTAATGAATATTATTTATATGAACTATGGTATTTTATTTTAAGAATTCTTTTTGTGGAACTTATTTCAACCCAATATTGATACGGAAATATTATATCCAAGGCGAATTTTCTTTTCTTGCCTCTTTTCGCTGACATACTCACATTGAGTGAACATCTTATCGACAGTTTTGCTGTGCAAGGTATAAGAGCACGTATTTTTTACTGGCTAGTTTCTTACGCCATAATCTCTATAATACTTTTGGAAGTACATATTATGTAATATGGGTACTGTACCTAATCGTAATAGTTGTTTGTTGTTTAGGTAAAGTCAACTCGATAATACTAATACTAAGAAAGAGTGATCCGTCAGATTAAAATCTTTCAGAACTTTGTTTAAACTATTTATCAATCATTCTAATTCAATTAGTTTTACTTGTTACTTCGTCAGCGTGGACTTAAATATTTCGTGATATATAATATTTATTAATAAATGAAGAGCCGGTTTTTCCTTCGATTATTCTGCGATATCTACTGAACTGATCGGAATCATATTACAGTATTAGAGGCAGCGTGTTTCAGAAAAGGTTTCAGAAATGATATGTTGGTGATTACTCATGCAGAACCAAATTTTTTCACGTAAAAATACCAATATATTCGCAATACAAAAAATTCAGTCAATGACATTTCATTACATATTATGACAACTCATATAATGCGCTCTGCGGGGTAATTGATTTGTATGGTGAAACAACGTTTGCCGGGTCAGCACTTGTGAAAGATGAAAGGCAATATTTCTTTGTTTTACAGTTATGACAATTTACGCCATTGCTAAGTGGAGCTGCTGTACTTCATTTGGATTCAATACTAAAGTGCGATTATGAAGCCGCAACTTGCAGGAATATGCGCATATAACGTATTTATTAGAGCTCAAAAATCAAATCACATTCAAATATATGCTTGCAATGGAAATCGTTTTTCCATTTGATTTTGATGGTAATTGCATCATATTAGCACTAATTTCTTGGTACCTTATGATTAATTATGATCAAATGTTACACTAAAAACATTTGTTCCAAACAAAAAAATTGTTTTGGTTAGATGGCAGCCTGACACTTCCATTGCAACATCTGGTGTCTCTCAGGGCTCAAACCTAGGTCCTTTGTTTTATAATTCATATATTAATGATATTCCTAATACTATCCAGACCTGCAAAATATTTCTATTTACCCATGACTTAAAAATATGCCAAATCATAGTTAATAGTTAATGAAAATGTTTGTCATTTACTACAGCATGACATTGATAACCTAAGCAAATGATGTAAATATAATAAAATGTATCTTAATACTGAAAAATGCTATTGTATTACATTTTCAAGAAAAAATAAATATCAACAGACTTTCATTAGAAGCCCGTTCATATTTATTATTGCTATATTGATAAGATTTAGAATAAAACATTAACAACTACTGATGAAATCAAAGATTGAGGTATTACAATTGACAAAGAGTTACGGTTTGTCAGTCACATAGATAAAATTTTCAACTATGCACTTGTTAGATTAGTAAGCTTATTAAGATTTTATGTTACTATTTAATATTCATAAAGTACTTAATAACACTGAATAAAACCTAATTTAATTAATTCAAAGTGAAAAGTGTAATGTCTTCGACATGATATAAACAACGTTCTAAAGTGGAGCATAGAAAATAAACTATATTTTAACACAAGTAAGTATTCAATATTTTCATTTACCAGATCACATATTCCACATCATCATCCATATCATATGGAAGGAAACTAATTTGAAAGGGTCACTGAGGTCAGAGACTTAGGAGTGTGTTTTACAGCTGATTTGAACTTTAGGACCCATATTATTGATATTTGTAAGAAAGCATATCGTAACTTAGGTTTATTGTTATTGCTATTACTGTTATTGACCTGGTTCCCTATGAAACAGATATAACAAAAACTGAGTAGACGCACTTGACCTTTCTCTCCACAACAATCTCTCCCGTCTCCAATCATTCTTCCCATCCCTCCTCTTGGCCGATCTCAAGGCCAGCGGCTCCCCCAGTTTTTGTAGGTTGGGGCTGGGAGACTATCAACGACCTACATGCGTTTTTGGCCTACGCAGTCAATCACCGTAAGCTGGGACGAAGGAATCCTGAAGGATTGAGCTGTAGATGAGCAACACGCCCTCTTTGGTCTGGACTTCCATGCGAAACGGTAGCGCCCCGCCTAGCCAGCGTGGGGAAATAGTCTTCGGTAGCCTGCCTTCTGCAGATATATGGTGAGGGGCGGCGGGACTGGTAGCGGTCATGCTGAGGGGGTAAGGATTGCGTGGACAAACTGGGGGTGTTTTGGGAACCTATGCTCCCAGCCACGCTCTTCCAAGCTCCTGATGTCGCACCTAAACCACCAACTCGCTGTACCGACATCCTTTGTGGTAGTCTTAGTATACCGAATGGGCACTCCCTATTGCGGGCTCCGGGGAGGGTGGGAAACCACGAATGATGAAACTTTTAAAACTTTAACATGGATAATTTACAGGTCTCAAATACAAAAAACACACCCGAGGGGCAACCCGAGGAAAAGCCTGAAGGGAAAGCCGCACTGGCCATCCCTTCAACAACTAAAGCAACAGCTGCTACTTCCGCTATGGAGGTGGCGCAAACAGGGTCTATGGAACCCTCCCAAACACACAACACAAGTAACTTCGAGCTCAAATGGGCCCAGGTGAACGCGCCAAAAAACAGGGCTGCTAAAACCACTCCCAAAGTGGCTCAGCGGCCTAGTGGCTTGGCGAGTGAACCCGGGCTCTCGCGGAAACACAAAAAGTTACTGAAAAAGAAGGAGAAGAGGCGAGCAAAACGTGAGTCCCAAACTCAATCACTCACCTCTCCCCCCAAAACACAAACCGACAGACAGACCGAAACACCAGGACCGTCCACAACAAAAGCAATTTTCCATAAGACTGTGCTGGAAACCAAGGCGACTGGCCAGTCTGAGAAGGAAATTGGACAAGACAAAGGCAAAACAAAGAGGGCTAGGCTCGACGAGACCCTGTCTCCTCTAGGCGTGCTCAAAAAGCCTAGACTGACTCCAGCCCAAGACACGAGATCGACGACTTATGCCGAGACAGCATCTGCAGACAAACCCAAGGCTGAGCTCGTCATCACATCGGCAACGGGCTATATTACTAAAGAGACGGCTGTCATAGTTGAAAAACACCTGGACGATGCGTTCATCGCGACAGCCAGAAGACAAATAATGACCGTTGAGGGCCCCATCTTCATGCGGAGGCCGACCTACTATGACGGCTCGCTTCGCCTCTACTGTGAAAATCAGGAGGCGGAGGAGTGGACCGTCGGGTGTGTTCGGAGCTGGATCTGCCAGGGGTGGGCAAACTCACGGTCACAGATGCAAAAGATATACCGAATTTGGTACGCTGCGGCATCCGTCTACCACACGAACACCATGGGGACCAAGTGCTCATTGGTATGTGCCTTAGACTGGGTTCCCCATGGGCACAAGTGGAGCGATGGCGTGTCCACACCATTATACCACAGGATAAGGCGACATTTGTGGTGGTGAGTATCCCCAACGATATCGTGTGCAAACTGTACTGGAGAGGAAGCGCCGCCTCGGCTATCGGCTGGGTGCGGTGTACCTAAAATTCCAGGATGCCAAGGGGAGGTTCGTGGATACCCCTGTGGATTCTCCGAATGAGTCAGGGGGGATGCGGGTCGCGGCAGCTGCCGCAAAACCTGTAGCCCCAGCGTAACCAAACAAGGAGACCTCATAGGCTAGGTCGAGTCGAGCCGTCGAAGCATCAAGCGACGACGAGCTCTTTGACCTGACCAAACTTGGGCTGGGGGAGGAAGAGGATCCCAATGGAGCCCCATTCCCCCAATAAGCAAATACTGATTCTTCAATGCAACCTCCATCATAGCATTACTGCTACGGCTCAACTTCGAAGATGGTTGGAGGTTGCATCTACTACACCACACCATTGCACTGATCCAAGAGCCGTGGATTAGGGGCGGAAACGTATGCGGACTCTCCAATATTGGTGGTAAGCTCTTCCAAAACAATTTCGAAGAGGTGAGAGCCTACATTTACGTTAAAGGAAATATAAATAAACATTTGTGGGTAGGCGGTGCAAAACAATAATTGACTTGACACTGGCAACCCCCAGAGCTGCTGATCTAATAGCGGGTTGGCATGTCTCATCAGAGGCATCATGCTCTGATCACAGGGGGATTCGATACGATTTAAAAATTACTAGTAACCCCGAGCAACCTACAAGGTACCCGAGGAAGACTGACAAGAGGCTCTATAGATCTCTAGTAGAACTAGAGCTGGGAAAACAGCCGCCTACCACTAGGTTAGACAGCATAGAAACAATTGATCAACAGGTAAGTAACTTAAACAGCACCTTAATAAACTGCTTCCATAAAGCCTGTCCTCTGGTAACACCGGTTACTGGGGTCATATCCAAGGGCTGGTGGGGCACAGAACTTAAAAAGCTGCGAAGAAAAGTAAGGAAAGCCTTCAATACAGCAATGAATACAGGCGCTGATGTAAACTGGGATGTCTACAAGGAGAACAAAAGCCTATATAAAAAACGCATTAGATTTTGGAAGTCTCACTCATGGAGAAAATTATGTGAAGACATTAATTCCACTCCACAAGCAAACCGCATTAGGAAGGTACTGGCCAAACAGGGTTTTTGCGTTGTCGGAAATCTGAGGAAAGCCGATGGCACAATGACCCTGAGCCAGGAGGAGACTAACACGGTACTGCTAGAAACACACTTTCCAGACTGTAAAATAATACAAGAACCAATTTGGACGATACCTAACAGCTTTGTTACAGAAAACTGCTGGCAAACTGCCTATGAGATTGTCACCCACAACAAGGTGAAATGGGCGGTGGACAGCTTCCAGCCTTTCAAGTCAGCGGGCACAGATGGCGTCTTTCCTGCACTGCTACAGTGGGGAGGAGATAAGTTGATGTACATACTGACATATATCTATCAGGCCTGTCTGGCCTTCAAATACACTCCCCTTGCCTGGCGGGAAGTTAGGGTCATCTTCATACCCAAGCAAGGTAAGAGTAATTACACTAATCCTAAATCGTTTAGACCCATCAGTCTGTCGTCTTTTCTCCTCAAGACTTTAGAGAGAATATGCGACAGACACCTGAGAGATAATGCGTTACGCAACACACCAATACACAGGCATCAGCATGCCTACTGCCAAGGCAGATCAACGGAATCCGCTCTTCACCAGGTAGTAGGAAAAATTGAACAAGCCTTACAAAATAAATTAGTCTGTCTAGGTTGCTTCATAGATATAGAGGAAGCCTTTGACAAGACCAACTTCACCAGTATCAACATAGCACTTCGCAGACACGGAGTACAAACCCTGCTTATTGACTGGATAATTAATATGTTAAGCAATAGAATTATAAGGGTAACAGGGGAAGACACCAAAGGCGCCCTTGTAGCCCGCGGCTGTCCGCAGGGAGGTGTTCTCTCTCCGCTTCTGTGGAACTCAGTAGTGAACGACCTGATTTCCAAACTGAACAACCAATACTTTTACACAATAGGGTATGCCGATGACATCACCATTTTAAACACAGGCAATAATGCCAGCATGGTATGTGATAGGTTACAAGCAGCTCTTCGACTTGTCGAGGAATGGTGTAAAGACCATGAGCCCTCTGTAAACCCACAGAAAACACAGGTACTCTTCTCTAACAAAAGATTGGTAGGGAACCACAAACCGCCCACTATCTTTAATACAAGACTTCAGTTATCAAAAGAGGTCAAATATCTAGGTGTGATTCTAGACAGCAAACTGAACTGGAGCAGCCACCTTGAATACAAAATCAACTCCGCGAGTATCACCTTATGGCAATGCAGCAAGATGGGGTCTCCAACCAAAGCTCACCTTATGGCTTTACACAGCAGTGGTGCCAATGCTCCTTTATGGCTGTGTAGTGTGGTGGACGAGGACCAGACTTACAACTTGCATCGCCAAATTACAAAATTTCAAAGGCAAGCATGCTGTGCGGTGACGGGATGCATGAGAACAACTCCTACCGCCGCCTTAGAAATAGCCCTGAGCATCCCTCCGCTACACTTATTCATATATCAAGAAGCGGCAATGGCTGCGCTAAGATTAAAACATCTGAAAACACAGAGACTTGACAATGTAACACATCTTAGCATACTTTCAGAAGCATGGTCAGCTATGCCACTTGTGGAAACAGCTAGTGATAAAATAGAGCGGACTTTCATTTTTGACAAATAATACAGAATAGAGCTCGAGGAAAGGAACGACAGTGTCCTTACACATTATGAGCTCGACCTCTACACAGATTGTTCGAAGACGTATTCAGGCACAGGTACGGGAGTCTTCTCGGAAGATCTAAATATCAGCATATCCGAGCCCTTGGGTAAGCTTAACACTGTATACCAGGCTAAATGCATGGGGATTTTGCTAGCTGCCAACGCTATCTTGGCCAGAGAGGTTCAAGATCACTCCATTAGAATACTCTCTGATAGCAAATAAGTATTACAATCCCTTCAAGGTAAGATAATGAATTCCAGCCTATTACTCGAATGCCACTCAGCATTAAATAAGGTGGCTGGTAAAAACAACAACCTAACACTTCAGTGGATCAAAGGTCATAGTGGTGTCATGGGCAACGAGGCGGCAGACCAACTAGCTAGAAGGGGTTCTGAGACCCAATCGTTGGACCAGAGCCTTTCCTGCCTCTGCCACATAGTTGGTTCAGGAACCACTTAAATCAAAAGATAAAAGCACTACATCAACAATACTGGGATAGCCTTGAGGAGTGCAGGCAAGCCAAAGCAGCTTTACCTTGCGCCAACTTGCGCTTTACCAGGGAAATCTTACAACTTAATCGGTGTCGACTAAGATTAATATTATGTGCGGCCACAGGTCACCGCAATTTTAACAGGCATCTCTATAATTTAGGTGTCACGGACAGCCCTCTATGCAGAGGTTGCCTGGGGGCAGAGGAAACAGCCGCTCACGTTTTGCTGGAATGCAGTGAGGTGGAAAACTACAGGGCCAAGCACCTGGGGTCACCAGGCGCACTTCGGGAAGTCTTCGGCGACGTTAAGAGGTTGGGTGACTTCTTGGAGGAGCTTGGCTGGTTGGAGTAGCCTCTACCAACCTCGCACGCATAATAGGCGCATATGGACGTCGAGTTCCGGAAAGCGTCCGTATGAAGAAGAAGAACTTAGGTTTAATGTTACGGCTAGCAAATCAATTTACAAATATCGGGGCTTTGAGAGCATTGTCATAAGTGAATTTGCCAGAAACTGTCATAACCATAATGCTAACAAGGAACAGACATAAGCTTATAATGCCTACTACTCGACTAAGTCGAGTTAACAAGTCTTTAGTGGGGCGATGTATATGCTTTTACAACAGGATCCCAGAGAATGTTCAAAACAAAAGTATTACGTTATTCAAAAGAATTGTTAAAAAACGTTTGTGTGGTAAAGGTTACTATAACATAATTGACTTTCTTAATGATACCACAGATTGGGAATGGAGCGACCGCCCTCAGGCTATTAAATAATAAGTTTAATTGTACAATGTTACTTTAAAAACATATTTTTGATGAAAAAAAGCCCGCTGAGTTTGTTGCGCCCATTCTTCTCAGGCCTGAGGCATTCATTTTGGAATGGGTGGTAGTTATTTGAGTTTCAATAAGTGATTTCACATCCTATTTTGAATAAAAATATTTGAATTTGAATTTGAATTGTACGATGCACTTGTTATTGGCCATTTGGAATGTAATTCTGCAATCTGGTCTCCCCATGAGGCTAAATATAAATTTATGCTTGAACATATACAGAATAAGTTCCTTAGATTCATGTAACTCAAGCAGTTTGGGGTATACCCGGGCTACACATTATTGTATCCTACTTTGTTTCTGTTAGGCATGGTGGGTTAAAACAAAATTGAGGTTAGAAGAGAAGTCGCTTTAGCTGTGAATTAACTAAAAGTAATTAGAGGTAAGATACACAGTCCTAGGCTCCTGGAGTCAGTACTGCTGTGTGTCCCTGACGAATACGTAGGACGGCGGCTGCCACCACTGCCGCTGGTTGTGCCTCGTGCACGCACCAACCTTCTGCAGCGCGCACCGCACGCACGTGCGGTGCGACAACGCGATGTCCGAAAGCTTAGACCTGTTCTCGTGTTCGATGAGTGAACTCACTGCGTTTTGTTTAGTTTGTATTCAATTATAATAATATTATGTAGTTAATTAAGTTTTTCTTTTACGAAACATGTTTTTCAATTATAGTATTGTGTAATTTTATTTGTTCATTACTCTATCGCATTAGTTTAAACCTGTAATGATGGATGAAGTGTGGTTAAATTAATAAATAAAAAAAAATGTTTTGACATCTTAAAACTAAAATGTAGCTCATTTATATTTTAAAGTCAATACAGCCAATAGGAGCTTGTTACTTGATTGGCTGTTCGAGCTAGGATTGCCAACCGAAGTCTACTAAGGTTTCGTTGGTGCAACGCAGTGGTGCTTAGTCACATTGGGCTCGTAAAAAGGACACGTCAGAGTTAAGTATTTATAATTATTATTCATTATTTTCTGTTCTGATATTAATATCCTTTCAAATATCTATTAATAATAGTGAATGTAAAATGAGGCTAGCAAGTGTTATTTTAGTATTTTAACATAAGTACAATTTATTAAAGGTAACTTGTTGGATGTATGTTGTGAAATGGTTTTTATCTAACTATTTCGCATTTGTTTATTAGAATATATTATTATTTAAAATTTATGAATATTTATTCACATGGTTAAGGATGGTAGCTATCCTTAATATAATATATACAACTTTTCTCGTACAAAATCCTTTACTTAGTGAATAATATTTTAGAGTCCGCCTGGTACTTGTGACTCGCTTGTATTCGTTCTGTTGAAATGTTTACATGAACTACATCCCGCGTATATTGCATTGGCGACGGTGCTTGCTTCCATTTCATTTCAATTTCACTGCTTTTAGCTGAAAATCGACACGACATTGCCAACTCAATATTCTATAAACTCAAAATTTGGCTACAGAAAGTATTTCACATTTCTTTGAACTTCAATATACGCTTACAATATTTCGAATCACGAAGAGAGTAATGCTGTTAGTGTGCGGGTTACAGCTGATCTGTTTACGTGAAAATATTGTTAAATAAATATATTATGATTTGATTTGATCATAAATATTTGATAAACTCAAACTCATAGTCTTAAAATATGTACTGGTGTTTTCACTCTTTACGTTTATAAAAACATATTATTAAGTTATTGAATTGATACTATTCATTTTTGTGTTTGGTTGTTATACTCCTGGTAGTCAAGCTCGTGAATGAACATTGTGTCTGTCATCACAAACGCTACATTAGAGTTATATTATTCTTTATCATAATACCTTCACTTCTTTACAAAAAGACTCATATATAACTGTATCCCTAAATGTTTTTTTAAAAAGAATAAATTGGAACTATGTAAGGCTGTGGCTGCTAAGTAAATACGCATTAAAAG
This sequence comes from Leptidea sinapis, assembly GCF_905404315.1. NCBI lineage: Eukaryota > Metazoa > Arthropoda > Insecta > Lepidoptera > Pieridae > Leptidea > Leptidea sinapis. Next base: position 10,460,590 of record NC_066300.1, read on the forward strand.
ATATTGTGTATGAACTTTTCCGTGACAAATATTCTTTAAGGATCGAATTTGTTTCTGATATTACATTATTTGAGATATTCATCTTAGATCATATCTTTCGAGTATGAGACTAATTTTCCTTTACCCATTATCTTTGTGAGTCAGTAATGACCTCTTGAAGATTGTAACAAGAGATCCTCAGAGATAAATGATGACTTCAAAGTCTGTTCAAAACCATCAGTTGGCGATTTTATAGTGACCTGAAACGTAAGCTAGAATGAATGAAATTTATTCATGAACTTCAATATATGGAACAGATTATTATTTTACTCACAACATACAGTAAGTCTATTCTAATTTTTATTACATTGAAACTGAAGCAACTTAAGCGCAGTGCTCATCCAGTCAGTGCAGTATATGATACTATACTATTTATAATTATTTGCAGAGTGTGGCTATATGGCTAGTCATGATTGTGTCCTAGTAGCACTTCGTCCAGAATTAAACAAAAAGCCGCAGTATCTTCTTGACGCAGATATTACAAACAGCGCATCGTCGTCTGGTTGATTGAACTGGTCCGTTCATTCAACGTCCATCGCCAATTAGTCTTCTCTCAGTCCTCATCCTCAACGAATTCTCAACTTACATCCGTAACTTACAGTCCACAAAACCCGCAAGCGCGGCTGGTGATCATTGAACCAGAGCAGTCAATCATGACAGGTTCGTCTGTAATTGGATGAAGAAAACATTCAAAGATTCCGTTACATTCCTCGATGCATAGATACATCAGCACGAACGCATTATATTAGTTACAGAACTTTCCTTAAACAATTTGCAACTTAACCAACCTGAGATACTATAAATCTCCAATTGAAGTAGTTGGCTGACAAACTATTTGCATTAGTTAAAACTCTTTACTTCACTATGAGTCCTTTAAAATGACATTACTTAGTCATAACGTGATGACCGACCTATTCTAATTGACGTTACATGGGATGAAATTAATCACATTGAATTGAACAATTGAACCTTTGAATGTACAGGAGAAAGATATTTCAATTTGTGAACTTGTGATCTGGATAATTAATGAAACTCGCCATATCACAGCTTTATTTATTAGCTATCCAACTAATTGAAAAGGTTTGCTTTTTAATGATAATGAAATTTAGCAATGCCACGACTAGGAAACGGATAAGTTTTTGTCCGACTTTGTTTCCTGAAATAAATATAAAATAAAATATTTTCTGTTCCATAACACTTATTTTGATGGGACCCTAGTTATGTTTGTATTAATAGATAGATATATTTTTTAATCGACGCTCCAACTTACAAATTACAATATTTCAGTACCCTCATTAATGTAAAGTCAGGTGGAATGAAACTGACTGGTGGTGACTGGTTTCTTTTACAACTTATTTCTTAAAACGTCTGCTCTCTACCAGATCACCCCACTGTAGTCTAGTCGACAAGTTGAAAATGGTACAAAATAGAGATACTGCTCTTAAAATTATGTGCGATAGCTCATTGGATCCGGAATGACGCCTAGAAAAATGTGCCAAAAGCGTTTGCACATAAAAAATTATAAAAGTTATACACAATTAAAGATGAAAAACAAAATGGCATTTCGTTTTTTGCCAATATTAAATAAACTATTTATATTTAAGAAATTAAAAAAAAAAATCTAAAAGGGGAGGAAATTTCTTTATCTCCATTATTTATAATTTTCATTTAACACTGAAAATAGGTCTCCGCGCGACATTTTAAGGTTGCACGCGTGGCGTCAAAAGCGAGTACGGCACGTTAATTAATTTATTTAAGGTTTTGATTATTTTTTTTTTATATTTGAAAAAATTATGCTGTATTTTGAACACTATAAAAAAATATTTCCGTTCGAAATTTTACTTAAAATTAATTTTTCAAAAAGTTAAACAATTGTTAACTAACAAAATTTTCTAGAACTACCGTCTTAATTTTAAGTGAAAAAAAAATTAAATAATGGTCGTAAAAAATTTTGGCTTCGTAGAGCCTTTTTTACATACATACTTAACAAGATCGCGCCATAAAAGTTAAATAAATATTTATATTTTGTTTATAATATTTTTTTTGCTTGAATATATTATGATTTGATTTGATCATAAATATTTGATAAACTCAAACTCATAGTCTTAAAATATGTACTGGTGTTTTCACTCTTTACGTTTATAAAAACATATTATTAAGTTATTGAATTGATACTATTCATTTTTGTGTTTGGTTGTCATTCTCCTGGTAGTCAAGCTCGTGAATGAACATTGTGTCTGTCATCACAAACGCTACATTAGAGTTATATTATTCTTTATCATAATACCTTCACTTCTTTACAAAAAGACTCATATATAACTGTATCCCTAAATGTTTTTTTAAAAAGAATAAATTGGAACTATGTAAGGCTGTGGCTGCTAAGTAAATACGCATTAAAAGATATTGTGTATGAACTTTTCCGTGACAAATATTCTTTAAGGATCGAATTTGTTTCTGATATTACATTATTTGAGATATTCATCTTAGATCATATCTTTCGAGTATGAGAATAATTTTCCTTTACCCATTATCTTTGTGAGTCAGTAATGACCTCTTGAAGATTGTAACAAGAGATCCTCAGAGATAAATGATGACTTCAAAGTCTGTTCAAAACCATCAGTTGGCGATTTTATAGTGACCTGAAACGTAAGCTAGAATGAATGAAATTTATTCATGAACTTCAATATATGGAACAGATTATTATTTTACTCACAACATACAGTAAGTCTATTCTAATTTTTATTACATTGAAACTGAAGCAACTTAAGCGCAGTGCTCATCCAGTCAGTGCAGTATATGATACTATACTATTAATAATTATTTGCAGAGTGTGGCTATATGGCTAGTCATGATTGTGTCCTAGTAGCACTTCGTCCAGAATTAAACAAAAAGCCGCAGTATCTTCTTGACGCAAATATTACAAACAGCGCATCGTCGTCTGGTTGATTGAACTGGTCCGTTCATTCAACGTCCATCGCCAATTAGTCTTCTCTCAGTCCTCATCCTCAACGAATTCTCAACTTACATCCGTAACTTACAGTCCACAAAACCCGCAAGCGCGGCTGGTGATCATTGAACCAGAGCAGTCAATCATGACAGGTTCGTCTGTAATTGGATGAAGAAAACATTCAAAGATTCCGTTACATTCCTCGATGCATAGATACATCAGCACGAACGCATTATATTAGTTACAGAACTTTCCTTAAACAATTTGCAACTTAACCAACCTGAGATACTATAAATCTCCAATTGAAGTAGTTGGCTGACAAACTATTTGCATTAGTTAAAACTCTTTACTTCACTATGAGTCCTATAAAATGACATTACTTAGTCATAACGTGATGACCGACCTATTCTAATTGACGTTACATGGGATGAAATTAATCACATTGAATTGAACAATTGAACCTTTGAATATACAGGAGAAAGATATTTCAATTTGTGAACTTGTGATCTGGATAATTAATGAAACTCGCCATATCACAGCTTTATTAGCTTTCCAACTAATTGGAAAGGTTTGCTTTTTAATGATAATGAAATTTAGCAATGCCACGACTAGGAAACGGATAAGTTTTTGTCTGACTTTCCTGAAATAAATATAAAATAAAATATTTTCTGTTCCATAACACTTATTTAGATGGGACCCTAGTTATGTTTGTATTAATAGATAGATATATTTTTTAATCGACGCTCCAACTTACAAATTACAATATTTCAGTACCCTCATTAATGTAAAGTCAGGTGGAATGAAACTGACTGGTGGTGACTGGTTTCTTTTACAACTTATTTCTTAAAACGTCTGCTCTCTACCAGATCACCCCACTGTAGTCTAGTCGACAAGTTGAAAATGGTACAAAATAGAGATACTGCTCTTAAAATTATGTGCGATAGCTCATTGGATCCGGAATGACGCCTAGAAAAATGTGCCAAAAGCGTTTGCACATAAAAAATTATAAAAGTTATACACAATTAAAGATGAAAAAAAAATGGCATTTCGTTTTTTGCCAATATTAAATAAACTATTTATATTTAAGAAATTAAAAAAAAAAAATCTAAAAGGGGAGGAAATTTCTTTATCTCCATTATTTATAATTTTCATTTAACACTGAAAATAGGTCTCCGCGCGACATTTTAAGGTTGCACGCGTGGCGTCAAAAGCGAGTACGGCACGTTAATTAATTTATTTAAGGTTTTGATTATTTTTTTTTATATTTGAAAAAATTATGCTGTATTTTGAACACTATAAAAAAATATTTCCGTTCGAAATTTTACTTAAAATTAATTTTTCAAAAAGTTAAACAATTGTTAACTAACAAAATTTTCTAGAACTACCGTCTTAATTTTAAGTGAAAAAAAAATTAAATAATGGTCGTAAAAAATTTTGGCTTCGTAGAGCCTTTTTTACATACATACTTAACAAGATCGCGCCATAAAAGTTAAATAAATATTTATATTTTGTTTATAATATTTTTTTTGCTTGAACAAAAACTGAAAAATCCAAGTAATGTTGTTGAGAAAATTTTGATAGTTAACAATTGTTTTACTTGTTGAAAAATAACTTTAAGTTAAATTTCCAACGGGAATAAATTATTTATAGTGTTTAGAACATACCATATTTTTTTCAAAATAAAAAAAAAACACTTTTAATAAATTAATTAATGTCCTGTACTCGCTTTTGCAACCTAAAAATGTCACGCGCAGACCTGTTTTCAGCGCTAAATTTAAATTATAAATAATTGAGGTAGAGTTCCGGGAGATCAGAGTTTTTGAAATTTCTTAAATATTAATAGTTTATGATATTTGGCAAAAAACGAAATGCCTTTTCTTTATCTTTAATTGTATATAACTTTTGCATTTTTTATGTGCTAATACACGCTTTTGGCACATTTTTTTAGAGGTCATTCCGGATCCAATGAGCTATCACACATAATTTTAAGAGCAGTATCTCTATTTTGTACCATTTTCAACTTGTCGACTAGACTACTGTGTCTCAAGCGCATGTCGTTGACAAATTAAGCCAAGACTAAGGCCTGTAAAAGATATGAAACGAAGCATACATAATTTAGTTAAGATAAAATATGGAAATTTTGTACTTAAAACTAAAGTACACATATCATATTAAAATAATCATAATAATAATGTTGCAGACTTATATGACAATCTCACTTAGTCTGTTGTTTTTCTTACATCCATTTTTTTTAATGTTGAGCTTATTTTTAAAATTAGGAGTCAGACTTTAGCATCATATTATAGAAGGGACCAAAATATTTTCGAAAATATAACTTATTGTTGGAAATATGCATTGTTGGAACCCTCGTGGATTCGTCATGTCTATCTGTCTATCCGTCCGCATATCACGGCCACTCTTTTCCGAAACTATAAGAACTATACTGTTGAAATTTGGTAATTAGATGTATTCTAACTAAGATTTTAACTCAAATATAAAAAAAAAATCCTAATTTACTTGCTGCTACCGACTCAAGTCCGACCCACACTTCGCCGTTTATTTTAGTCCTCAACCTCAAAATAATGATACAGCTATTTATTATATTATAGTCTGTTATTTAATTATATACTGATCATAAAATATCACAGACTTACGTGTCACGTTATAAGCCCAATGTAAATACAAATGAGCAATTTATAACACACGCGGGCCATAAGCAATTAGTTGCACGCGGCTCATAAATGTGGACTCATATAAACATTTATTACAAACCTCATATTAGTTACGGTTACATTGACTACAAATATATACACTTTAGTTATAATATCATCATCATTTGCTGCTTGAATAATCAGGATACATTACCCTGTAAAGACTCAAAATATAATTGTTTCTGCGGTGTTGTCAGGTCAGTTATACCTTTTTTTATGAAAATATGAGACGAGCACGACGTTCAGCTAATAGTGATTGATACGCCCATAACAATGCAGTGCGCGCTCAGGATTCTTGAAAAACCCAAAAATTCTGAGCGGCATAACAATTGCGCTCGTCATCTTGAGACATAAGATGTTAAGTCTCATTTGCCTAGTAATTTCACTAGATACGGCGCCCTTCAGACCGAAACACAGTAATGTTTACACATTACTGCTTCACGGCAGAAATAGGCGACGTTGTGGTACCCATACCCTGGTAAACCTACCTACCGTCTACAACCACCTGTGTAAATGGACAATATATTGATTCTATATACTATTTTCATATTGGCTGTAATTCCTTTAGATTTGCTCATTTTGGTCCGAAGAGAAAAAATAATGTCAGTGAGACTGTAAACTTTTTTAGTAAGTTTAAACTTATTACTAATAAATTAATAATAATTGACGCACGATGACACATATTACTAGATACTACCCTACAATTACTGGCATAACAAACAGTTGAATAATTTTAATAATTTAAGAGAAAGTAATAGTTAACAAAATAAAAAGCGATAATTTTGGACAAAACATATTATAGAAATAATAAAAAATCTTTAACTAAGACTATATTTATAATATCACATCCCTTTGGCTTTAACCCTTACATATCTAAAACTGACGGAAACCAAGTCAAAGTTTATTTTATTATTAAACCAAGTCAAATACATGTAGATACAAATATCATTGACGTGAGGAATCACTTTATTATGTTTTTTTACTCGTACATTGAAGTAATTTTAAGAATAAAAGCTGAAAATTCACACAAACTGATGATTAAAAAGCCAAGCCAAAAAGGTAAAAATAAAGCTCAGAAGGCTGACGATATTACTCCGACATGACGACGTAAGCTATGTCGCTAAAATAAAATGTCAGAACGCTCTAGAACTAAAAGATGGAATTAATATTTTGTAAGTCGTTGGCACTGTGTCTGAACTTTTGTATTTTATTGAGATGTCTACACCTTTCCTGTTCCCTTTACGTACAACCTTGTAAGTTCTCTCAACTATACTATTCAATTTAAAATTGCACATTAATGAAATACTATAAGTAATCTCGTTAATCAAAGTAAAATAAAATAAATTTGCATTCAATTTATTAGTTCATTATTAAATGTTATTTATTAACTGTAATATCCTCTGCGTAGGCCTCACTTGCTCTGTGTTTGGTTTGGTTATCATTGAATGAATATATTTCTCTACTTTTGCCTTCAGCGACACGGTAACCGTCCTACTATTCCATAAATAAAAAAAATATAACTGTCTAGCTGAAAAGATTTTACGTTACTCTTGAATTTGCTTAGATAATGGTTTTATAATGCTAATGATATATAAATGGAAGAGTTGCTATATTTAACGTCATATTTGGCGTCCTGTCTCTTAAAAAGCTCATATTAATAATATATTTTGTTGTTAAATATAAGTAAAGATTGATAACCACTTCCAAAGCTATTTGCTCCAACAAATCTACAATAATAACCTACTATATAACTCGGACCTTTCAATGGTCTGAGAAAGACCCATTTTATGTCAGCTTTGTCATATAATACACTAAATTAACTTTTTGTAAAACAATTTCTATGAATATCTATAGTCGAATTTCGTCTGATTAACGTGAAGAACGTCACACGCTTGTGCGAGCAATATCCATTTAAGTGTTAAAGGTAAGGTTTCATTTTAATAGAAGCTAAATAAATATAATTGGATTTAATAAGTGAATAATAAATTAACGAGATTCAATCTATAATATATAATATATCTACTAATAGTTTGTTTGATTTAATTTTCCCAATTGTATCCAAAATTGCTTTGTGTTTTACGCTTTTTCTCCAAAATAACTTACTTATGGTAAATAATATCTTCATATAGATATTATTATAACTCTTACATATATTATATCTATTGGTACATTTGGAATAGAAATGCCACAATCTTTGTATTTTTTTTTTGTTTAACGCGAGTGTTACACATATAAATAAAACACTTTTTAAAGGATTAAAAGGCGGGCATTTGCCGAATCAAGCTGCCAAATTCATCTGTCTACAGGAAATACCACCTCCGAGGCAATAAATTTCATAATGACAACTATGACTAATACTATCTTGACTCATTTCATGTGCAGTTCCCCTAAAAACGAGATTGGAAAGGTCTGGAAACATCGGATTAACTATAATAATAACAAACATATAACTTTTACGCAAAAAAATAATTTTAAAAACACAGTTACTCGCGTTTTAATTCTTTAAAAAGTGTTTTTTTTTAAATGTCACAAACCTGAGAAAAGCCCCATTACACTTAGCGTGACTATTCAAATGGTAATCTTCTTGATCGTATCTGTCATGACCCATGATCATGGTTGATGGTTGTACGAACACCTATTCATCGCGTTCCTTAACATACCATACAACTTTTGCAAAGTATTGGCTAATTGGTATGCCTTGCTGTCCATATTGTTTTCAATATACGTCTCCAGCAACAAGTCGCTGTATCTCTCTGATTTGATGGTTCATGATTCAGCTCCATAAGTAGAATATTAAAAAATAAGGCGTCACATCAATAGTACCATGGAATTTAGAGAGTAAAAGTTGTAGAAGGAAAAAATATATATTTCATCAAACAGTCCGCTGGTGACCGGTTCATTCGATGTTTGTTGTGAACTTAACTCACAGATTAAAATATTGAATTGCGATTGAATAACTTGAGTATTCTAGATACTTTACAACAAGCTTACTCAGTCGTGTCTCCCGGCGTGAGAGTGAGTACATTTCGCACGTCATTTTGTCGTGCAGGGCAAAGTGGAGTGCATCAGAGGCGGGGAAGGTCGCCGTTTGCGATGGACCGACCAAATTAAGTCTGCTGTTGGCGGTCCATTGTACGAGGCTGTTGGCCAGCTGGGAAAATTAGTGTATGCTCGTGGGGCGAATCACATCTGCCCCCAAAAGATGTCACTTCGTTAGACCACGACCACCATGACAAGAGTGTCACGAAGAAGAAGAACTCAGTTAAGTGAATAAATTTATTCAGTCAATATTGAATGATTTACGTTTGCTACGTTGTGCGTTCCTATTTAGAAAACCCATGCAATAATAGATAATAGACAAGTTGTAGTTACTATTTAATAATACTCCTCTTAATGCCTCACTTAGTAGCTGGATCAATATTCATCTGCCAGAATCGCTCATGTCTACGCTGATCAAATTCAAATTCAAATATTTTTATTCGAAATAAGTTATGACAACACTTATTGAAAGTCAAAAACTACCACGCATTCCAAAACGAATGCCTCAGATCTGGGAAGAATGGAACGAACTCAGCTGGCTTTTTTTTTTCATAAAAAAATATGTTTACAAAGTAATATTGTACAATTAAACTTATTATTTAACAGCCTGAGGGCGGTTGCTCCATTCCCAATCTGTGGTATCATTAAGAAAGTAATTTATGTTATAGTAACCATTACCACACAAATATTTTTTAACCGACTTCAAAAAAGGAGGAGGTTCTCAATTCGTCGGTATTTTTATTTTTTTATTTTTATGTTTGTTACCTCAAAACTTTCGACTGGGTGAACCGATTTTGATAATTCTTTTTTTATTTGAAAACTGGTGCTTCCCGTGTAGTCCTTTTGTAATTCGGTCCAGATCTGACAGTGGCATCCATGAGAAAACCATAAAAGATTGTTTGGTGAAAGTTTGGTTAGGTTCTGATTACGGAATCCATGGCAAAGTAACGGAACTCTTCAAGAGAACGAAGAGTTCTTTTGAATAACGTAATACTTTGGTTTTGAACATTTTCTTGGATCTTGTTGTAAAAGCATATACATCGCCCCACAAAATACTTACTTACTCGACTTCTTAGCCGAGTAGTAGGCATTAGTCGTATTAGCCAATGTCAGTTCCCGGTGTTAACATTATGGCTATGACAGTTTCTAGCAAATTCACTTAAATGCCTTTGAACGCCCATTTAATAATAGATAGGAGACAATTTGTAGTTTCTATTTAGTAATACTCATCTTAATGCCTCGCTTAGTAACTGGATCAATATTCATCTGTCAGAATCCAGTGAAACTGAGCACACGAATACTAAATCAGGACTGTCTCGATATATCCAGCATTTGCATATTCCGCGGTCTTCTGGAAAGTAAACCAAATTGGATTTGAATAAACTTGGTCTAGCCCAGATTCTAGCGCTCTTTATGTTGAATGAGATGTCAAGTGTTTCAAGTTTAACATGAAAAACGTATGTTGAAAAAGAAATATGATTTTGAAAATACCACTTTGATTGTATTAACCAACCTAAGATCGTGTATTGCAAGAGTATGTTGGTCGTTGATAACTTAGCTTCATTCTTGACTCGTACGCTTGTTTGTGAACCTCGTTGATACAAAAATTTTATTAAGATTTTTTTATCAAAGATTATTATTTTAAGTATTGTGTTTATAATTTTATGATAGGTTTCGCAGCAATCACAGATGGTAACCTATGTTGCTCTAGATTGTTATGTTTTATTGTATAAGGGCAGCATGTTTTATGGCATAAATGCCTGGAATTTATGTATTGGCCTTCTGAAATTGGCAAGTGTCCCACCCCGCGCCGCGGTATGCCTTAGATCGGCGTGGTTTTGGCGCGTACGTAGCGGTCTGTCAATGCGTATTATTTTACATGTAAGAGTACGCTACGTGACGAGGCGAGAGGGGGAGGACACCGATTCCAAAAATAACAACAATCGTTACTAGAATTAGATTGTATAAAAATACTCAATAATTTTCATACTTTTTAGTGCATATTATGTCTACAGTTTTGGAATAGTGTTTTTGAAGTCGGTTGATTTTTTGTAATTTTATTTTTATATTTTTAGTGCATCTGAACTACACTTACTAATAATTTGTCAACTTTTGTGTAGATCTACTAAATTTTGCAATGCAGCAATGAACGTAAGCGCATTGCAATTTTATAACAGACAATTAGAAATTCAGCCACAGACCCTTACTGTAAGTCGTTAAGGAGTTCCATTGATCATCATATTTGACTACGACAATTACTTGACTATACCGACTTTATGGTACGTGACTCAAATATCCAGATAGCATAATAAAGATTCGGCCGAGTATCGTTAATTTGCTCCTAAGAATTGAAGAGTTCCGTTGCTTTGTCATGGATCTCTTATTCAGAATCTCACAAAACTACATTTGAAGTATATCTTTTCCAATTAAAAAAAGAATTAACGAAATTAGTTGGCGCAATATTGAGTTATTCGTAAATTTGTCACGACCATACTTATAGCAAAATAAAGCCTTGTATGGTTTGTAATGGGACCACACGGGAAGCACTAGCTTTCAAATAAAAAAAAGAATGATCAAAATCGGTTCACCCAATCCAAAGTTTTGATGAAACAAACATAAAAAAAACATACCGACGACTTGAGAACCACCTCCTTTTTTGAAGTCGGTTAATAAGAGTCAGTACTTGGTCAGGGCGTAGTGTGCCGTACGGCTCTTTCGATTTTGGTGTATCTGAAAATACTAGTTCAAATTCAAATTCAAATATTTTTATTCAAAATAGGATGTGACATCACTTATTGAAAGTCAAAAAACTACCACCCATTCCAAAATGAATGACTCAGACCTGAAAAGAATGGGCGCAACAAACTCAGCGGGCTTTTTTTTTCATCGAATAAATATGTTTACAAAGTAATATTGTACAATTAAACTTATTATTTAATAGCCTGAGGGCGGTCACTCCATTCCCAATCTGTGGTATCATTAAGAAAGTCATTTATATTATTGTAACCATTACCACACAAACGTTTTTTAACATTTTTTTTAAAGAACGTAATACTTTTGTTTTGAACATTTTCTGGGATCTTGTTGTAAAAGCATATACATCGTCCCACAAAAGACTTACTAACTCGACTTAGCCGAGTAGTAGGCATCATCAATTTATGTCTGTTCCTGGTGTTAACATTTTGGTTATGACAGTTTCTGGCAAATTCACTTATGTGCCTATGGATACTTGCCGATTTCAAATAAATATTTGTCGTTAATTATATTCCGTGTTTAATCTATATAACGTTACCTTAACTTTAATAGTGGACTTGAAATTGCAACGAAGGATTGTGGTAACACCATAAATAGGTTGTTAAAGAAATAAGAGAGTGCGCTATAAAAAAATATAATTTTGGAATTCGCCAACTTGCTTTTTATTATTTTACACACTCTGGCAAAATTTCAGCTGTCTTATTATTCCAGCTTATGAGACATTTATATAACCCACTTGCGACGAACGTAGCGGTACGGGATATAGATAGACTGTGGAACGTGTTAGCGTAACTTTAGGTAAGGAACCCTTCTAAAAACATATACTTTCAACATGCTCAAATTGTTGACTAAAATATCAATATTGTTATATAATTGTTACATAAATTACTCATTTTATCGGATTTTCTTAACCTTTTATATTAAAAGATAAAAGACAGAGTTTTGAGGTAATTATTATAAAATATAAACAAATGAATTGAATCTCCAGTTTTTTTGGTAAAAAAAAGAACATACCAAAGAAACATAAACGAATTGAGAACCTCCTCCTTTTTTGAAGTCGGTTAAAAATATGAGACGAGCAATATGCTCAACTGCAGGTAAGGAATATACCCTGCTGGTCACAATGCAGTGCCGTTCAGGATTCTTGATGTAACTCAATATTCTGAGCAGCATCACCATTTACAGCGCGCGTCACTTTGCCACATAAGACATTCAGGCCCGGTATCCACCAAAGTGAAGAGGAGAGGAGAGATGTATTTTGATAACCAATCAGATTGCGTTATTTCCACATCTCGTCTCCGCTTAGCTTCGGTGGAAATGGACCAAGTGCAGAGGAGAGGAGATGTCTCATTAATCTATAGAATTTTGTGCCGCGTCGAGCGATCAAGCGGTGCGGGACTAGAGGGGAGATGAGTTTAGGCGAGCGACCGCGCCACTCTTTCCCCGCTGCCTTCTCCCCGCGCCCCGCACATCCGAAAGCGTTGCTATAAACACAGCTCACATCTCCTCTCCGCTGGAAATAGCCTGACAGCTTCGCGGCTTATCTCCTCTCCTCTCCGTTTTAGTGGATACTGGGCCTTAGTCTCGTTGATCTACTAATTTCACGAATGCCGTGGCGCTTTTCAAGCCGAAACCTTAAAATGCTTGCGCTTATACTAATTCACGGTAAAATGTAGCTGGAATGTTAATCTCCTAGCGTCGTGTGCAATGAGGCCTACTACTGATAAAAAAAGTTTTAAAGTCAAATGAGTACTTTGAATAATTATTAATAATTTATTTATTACAATGAAATTAAACAATTTTACCAAAAAAAAATTAATCAGTTCAGTTCTCCAGGCTCCTTTGCACAGGATGCCGGCTAGATTATTGGTACCACAACAGCGCCTATTTCTGCCATGAAGCAGTAATGTGTAGCATTATTCAGAATAGCGCCATAGCTAATGAAATTACAGGACAAATGAGACTTAACATCTTATGCCGCAATTGAAGTGCCGCTCAGAATCTTTGGGTTTTTCAAATATCCTAAGCGGCACTACATTATAATGGGAAGGGCGTAACAATTTCCATCAGCTGAACGTCCTGCTCGTCTCATGACTTATTATCATAAAAAAATGACAATGAAGTAGGTGGTGAAATAACAGGTTAGTGGTTAATGAATAACGAACAGGCTCACCCGTACTACAAAGCAAACAGTCTTCTACTGCTTGAATATAATAACTCTTATCCATAGGACAAATAATAAAATAAGTTTTAAAAACAAACCGAGATTATATTTGAAGAACTGTATCAATACAGCAAGTGTAAGTCTTGAACTTTGGACGAACGTGCCTCTTGAACATGAAAAATGCATTTGACTCCAACGTTCGAAAGGAATATATCGGAAATTTAAGATATACCGAGAGCTTTTACGATTTTGTCTGTTTTTTCTGATATTTGAGATAAAAGGCTCTGTCTCATGTGTGTTCTTACTTTTAAATAATATACTGATTGGATATACTGACTATCATTCGCCATCCATCATCCTTCATCAGGCACCACTACACGGCGTAAGGAATATTTGATAATAAATTTAGCAACAAAATGATAAATATTTTTTTTTCAAATTAGGGACTAGTGCCTAAGCTAATTAAGAACGTAAGGAAATAAGTAATACATTTTTTAAAGATAATTTTATTATCTACAATTTTTGTCTGGGTTAATTTCAAGATAAAACTCACCGTGTTGCTGAAAACTGTTGCTGTTCTGTTTATAAAATGTTTAAATAATTTTACTGATTTTCAGCTTGTTGTGATTTTATGCTTTTATATTTTATATTTATCTTCGAATGTCTAGATTGACCGGACTAATAAGTGAATATTCTAACGCTTATTATTCTATTACGCTAAACAGCGCGCTGAGATTCTCTAAACTATAAACGATTTTCTCATCAAATATCACTAGTGGAATCTGTACAGATACAATATCATCATTCATCACCATTGCATATTAAGCAAGCTATTGCAAAGCATTTAATTTGACACATGCAACATGTGTCATATTACAGCTTCTAAACTTACTGTGATCTTGAAGCTCTAAAATCAATTTAGGGAATGCCATATGATAATGGAAGTGTGTAGTCATCGGTCCTTTTTAAGTTCCCGCAAAGAAAATTTTCGAAAATTCGAGAAGTTATTGATTTTACCCCGTTTTTCGAAAATCGAGTTTTCATCAGATCTCGACTTTTAAAGGTCCTAGGAAGCCTGACAATTCCCGCAATGTTGTACATACGTCTGTATGTGTGTATGTGTATGGCTTTATGTAAACCTCTTATAACTTTTGAACGGCTCGAACGACTTCATCGTAGTTAGCGCTATTCAAAAGCGCTTCATCAAACTTAGATTTTGAATACAATTCGGACCGATTACGACCGATAGGTTTCTCGAAATTCAAAGAAAATAATTTCAAGAAATCTCATAAAAACCACGAAAAATTTTTTTTCTTATGTGGTTGTTTTGGATAACTTTTAAATTAAATAAACACCAACAAAAATAAACAACAACACATTTGTGTTGTTGTGTTCTACGTTTTAAAGAGTTCTTTGAGCTCGAAGAGCTCTAAACAACATAAATTATATTTTTGAGCTCGAATAGCTCAAAATCGTCATAAGTACAATTTGAAGCGTTTGGGTATGGAATTAGCGGGAAGTTGCAGGGATGGCCTGTAGGGTAAACCATTTTCCTATTTTTTTATTACAAATCATTTTTGGCTTATAGAAAAAGGTCCTCTCAAACACTTCACAGCGATCCTATACTTCTGCAACTTCTTTCTCAGGCCGATCCCATATAAGCGAATAATTTCCGTAGGAGAGGATGCTTTAGAATCTCTGTTAACGACCATCTAGATCACCAACAACTTTTAGAGTTGAGCGCACAATATTCGCTCAGGATGTGGCAAGGTGCTCAGCATAAAATTGAATCAGGTGTTATTTTAAGGAAATCCATACTGGTGCATTCCGAATGTAGAATCATCATCATTAATCATTTCGGCCGGAAGACGTCTATTACCAGGATTATAATTAATTTCTATTGAGTATAGATGTTAGTATTGTCTGCAATCACTAGTGAACACTCGCTCAATACTCTCAAGTAGTTTCGATTTACTCAGTATTTTTTCCAAATTCGTGATCATTTAAATGAACTAGTCATTATTAAGAAAATAAATAATAATAAAATATATATCATAATATTAGACTGATGTTTAATAACATTCATATTTGATCGGGGTATTCTTATAATTAATAACTTTTTTCGACGTTTTCACAGTTGTCACAGTCGATATAAGTCTTTGGGTATAACTTTCTCATCAGAGCTATTTAGATTACAGGAAAGTATTTACTCCAAAATCAATTTCCAATATCCTTTAACTTGATAGCGTTTATGTACGTGACTCGACTTGATTTAACGAGATGGTTGATATTTTACAAAATATTTGTGAAATAACAACTGGAGATGTCCCAACAGTTGGCTACAATTAATTTCTTTTGAAGATTATGGGATGAATTGGCTTCATTTGGGAGTATTGTCTTGATTTTAATTAATGAATGTTTGCTTCATTCAAGATATCCTCCCGAGTGACTTAGCAGTGCTTTAATTATATTATGTCACTTTATAAAAAAACAATGGGTGCGTAGAAAATTAACTTAGTATATTCTGACCTTAGCTAACGTCTAGATAGAGATTCTTGCTGTAAGGCAACGTATGACAACAGGCCAGGCCTATTACTTTAGTATGTATGTTTAGTATAGTATGCACCACACTTACTCGCGATATATCAGTCACTTTTTTTTAGTATGCCTGCGTTTGCTGAAAATAGAAGCTTACAGTTCGCCGCTAGTTTTTCGACGTATTCACAGCTGTTACAGTCTAGATACGTGTAGACCTATAAATGATCTAAGGCATGAGTCATAAACTTGACCGATACCGCTGTACAGGACCTTATAGATGCGTGGCGAGGCCAGTGGGAGGCTCTTTTGCACAGTTAGCTGGTAAGATTGGCTGCCGTAAAAGCATTTTGTGCATTGGTTTGAAAGGGCCATAGCTATTTAAAATTAGCTTATGAGACTTAACGCCTTAACTCTCGAAGTGAGCGTGTTAGATTATTAAACTTTCATATTATTATTCAATAATCTTAAGGAAGTAAATAACACTGAATAAAACCTAATGTAAATAAATAATTCTAAGTTAAAAAAGTTATGTTTCGACATCTTAAAACTAAAAAGTAGCTCATTTGTATTCAGGAAATAGGAGCTTGCTCCCGATTGGCTGTTTGAGTTGGTATTGCCAGCCTAAGCCTACTAAGGTTTCATGGCATGGCTAACGATACTCTAGATTAGACACATGCAGGTAGTAGCTGCTGCACCGAACAGACACTTCAGAAGTTAAGTATGTAACTATTATAATAATTTATTATTATTTATTTTCTACTATTGTCTGTTCAGATGTCATTATCCCTTCAAGTATCTATTAATAATCTTATAGCGCCATCCCTTGTGAATATTAAATGACGCTAGTAGGTGTTATTTTAGTATTTTAACATAAGTATAATTTACTAAAGATTCCTCAACTTGTTGGATGTATGTTACAGAAAATGAGTTCCGTGAGTGATATAATTATTGAATATGTTGTTATATTGTTTAAGACGTGTTGGTTTCTCCCCATGTCTAAAGCCCCTTTACGAACTGATGTAGCTTCATGTCGTTATAAATATACTTCTAAAATTATGGTGGTTTACTTAAATATGAGGGTTATATCATTCGATTATTTTCATATTCGCTTTACTTGCAATTTCGATTCCCTATTCTGTATTTCTGATACCTATTCTAACAAGCGCACCGGGTTTGAGTTCAATTTTGGAATCAATCAAGAACCCTAGGCGGCACTGCATAGTAATAAGCAGTCACCTACCATCAACTGAACCTCTCGCTTGTCTCGTAGCTTTTTCGGATAACAAAGATGATGCCTTAGATTTTAGTTTAAGGCATATTGAAGTTAAGTTTAGTTTATTAAGTGAAGTTTTATGGTCATGTGCTAGAGTCGTTTTTGATATGTTTATGTACCTGCAATACAAAAATATTAATACTATGTGTATGAAGATAAAATTAGTTATATATTTTAAGGTCTTTGGAGCAAGCTATATGCAGCTTTCTTTTATTATATTGCCTTTAGAAATTAAAATGAAATCGCTAATATTACTTAAACTGAATCAAAACATTCTTGTCACTTGAATTAAATAAAGGAGCAATTTCATATAAAATATCATAATATCTTACTCACGTAAGTTATTTAATTCTAAATCCGTCAATGAACATACGATTTGCGCCTAAATATACGTTGATAAAGTGATAGTTTTCAATTAATCTTTAAGTTGACTTAACCTACAACAAATTAATATAGTCTCCAAGTTTGTATTGTCAGTAGGCTTATAATCTCACAGTAGATAATGGAAAGACAACAAGCCAACTTTGTGCAATTAAAATTAATTATCAATTCCTTAACTAATCTGAAACTACGAGTATATTTAACTTTCTCAAATATAGTAATTACATTTAGAACAAGTCTTTGTATAAGATAAAGATATTAATTATAATTGGGTATTTACAACAACTTTATTACACGTTATGATTTGTACCTGACATTTAAACATCGGTATATATTAGATAGATTGATGTTCTTTTAAAATAATCAAGTTAAAATATTATAACAAAGAAACATGTATGAAATTCACACGTGGTAGAAGTTGTTCTTCTGGTGTCGTTGTTTATTACAATAATAGTTATAGTCGTCGTACGCATAACGTCAGAATATTTCAAGCTATACTCGCGTCATATAGTAGAATTTAGTGTATACTACCCAATTTCTAGAAGTGTACGGGGTAAATTACAAAGTTTTTACTTGAATACCATGGAGTGCGAGTTCGATATTATAGTTATCACTGAAACTTGGCTAAACAGTAGTGTGCTAGATGCTGAAATAATAAATGACAATTATAATATTTTTCGGAGGGAAAGATGCAGCACTAGTTCGAAGGATGAGGGTGAGGGGATATTGATCGCTGAGATATATTTCAAAGAAATATATCTCTTCTCGTAACACATGTTGGGAAAGTGACAACGAGGACCTCTGGGTCACGGTTACAGGTTATACAGGAAAATCTTCTCAAATATTACACATTTGCGCCATTTATCTACCTCCACCCACAACTTTTTATTAAGCTTGATAAGCAACTATCGTCAATAAGTGAAGCCTTATTAAATACTGACAACGAAAGTGATGTCATTCTTCTCGGAGATTTCAATCTCAGCTTCATACATTGGGCAGCAGCAAAGTCGAACTTAGACGTAACTCTTACCTAGTCGACTAACACTAACTGCAGTTTAGGTTATCTTCTTAGAGATTTTATGTCCCTTCAAAACTTTAAACAATATAATAAATAAAATATCTAATAAAGGCAACAAAATTTTAGATTTCGTTTTTTGCAGTCGGTCACTGCAAGCTAAAGTACTGCCTTCGGATATCTCGTTAAGTAAAATTGATCCGTATCACCCACCATTACTTTCTGTTTGTACAACGTCACTAGAAAATCGTCGCTGGGTGAATGATCAATTAATGTTTCTATTCAAAATTTAAATCACTATATAGACTGTCCCAATATCCTAGCCAAAATTAAATTTTCAGTGCCACGCGAAAGTGCACGTTTCACAAATTTCAAACCTTTTATTGGAAATTTATATAGAACTGAACTCGGTGCTAATAGTGTTTTAGAAAGGATCTGCCGGGAGCACAATAATCTTTTCAAAACAACTCGTGTTGACATCCACTCCTCCTCCCCTCAGGATTACAAAAAAATATTGCATCAATTTATCAGTGCAGAAACCACAAAACTTATGCTTGTTTTAATTTTTATTTTTAGTTAATTTAATTTTTAGTTTTTTTCACTTGCTCACTTTTACATTATATTAGTACAATACGTAATTTTTTCATTGTAAACTTGCAACACCGCGCTTGTGCAACTCAAAAATGCATGCCGGTTTGCCTGTAATTGGATTTACACCATAATTGAATGGTGCCGATAGTTGTTGATCCGATTCAAATGGGCCAATCAGAAGGCAGCAAGTCCTCAAACTGGACATACCTAAGGTATTACAATACCAACTAATCATTAACTTTTCTTTATTTATGAAGTTTTTATGTTTATATATATATATATATAAACATAAAATATATATATTCATATATATATATATATATATATATATATATATATGGTAAGGAAATTTGTTGACGACACGAGCTTGTCGCTTACCCCATGTTAAGCTTCGTGCCCAGCTGCATGCATGCCAGCAGCTCAATGTCATACAGAGTATGTGACATTGTATCGCACTCAGTACCCTGAGATATAAGATCTAGAGTCTTGAAGCACCGTTATATGACTCCGCAAACAATGCCAATGCACTAATACACTACCAATATAACGATCTGCTCATTATAACGATCATTTTGCTAAGAATTAATTTGGGACATTGTAGCAATATGACGTCTCATTCCGGTGGATGTAATCATTTCGGGGCGTTTCAAATTACACTGTTTTTTCTAAACACTTACCGCCCTCAAAAGGTTCTTGTGTACCAGGTCTTTAAATAAATATTGGCTGGAGCTTGGAATTTTTAAATCTTCATGGCAAGCTATTATTAAATCTATGTTTTCTCTCATTATTTTTGTTAGCAAAATAGGCACACCCCTTGTTCTTTTACCGGGAATCTGAAATACGTCTAATTCTTTAATACACTTCCTCTGCTCTACTGTTAAACTTTCCAAAACCTTTTCGGGCACTTCTTCATTCTTTCTATTGATGTAAAACGTAAGTTCAGCTTTAGCTACGTCACCTGATCGTTTTCGGTCCAACATTATAATATGAGCAAATGTTACCACAATAATTCACAATTTAAAATACATCTATCTTTTCTCAATCTGTTCGCATATTTAATTTCTAATTTATGATTTTTTTGCATAACGGTATTAATGTCACTGTCCAGCGGCATGACTTTTTCTTTGGTTAAGTGATTTCGTTTTCTACTTTTCTCAGCGTTCGACGTAATCTCCCACCCAATTGATTTCAATTAAATATTTAAAGTCATCTAGTTTTTTATATATGCTTCCTTATAAGCTATGGATTCATTTTGCATAATAGACTGTGTGTATAGTATTTCAACACATCCCAAGACAGCGGGACGCATACGTGCGGGTATGCTTATAATTTTGGCCATGCCTGTTTGTTCATTAAAGCCACACATTTCTTTTATGGCACTTACAAATGTTTCATATTTTTCAGGATCAATCACGTCAGTGAGATTTTCAATAATTGTGTCTTTTTTCCGCAATAAAATTAAAACCGCGCGGGCGTCGACGGGTTCAAGGTCAAATGCCCTCGGATCAACGTTAGTAAGTAAGATTGCGCATGAGCATGAATATAAAACGGATGCACATTTGACTCGTCGGTATAATTTTTGCGACCGTTACGGATCAACAAAAACATTTTGTTAATGTATTTTTTGATTGTAAGTATGTTGCAAAGCGACCGATGTAGATCCCCAAACAACCCTTCCATTTTAAATTCGGATCAAAGTATATCAGTTATATTTGTAAAGAAACAATTATACACTGCAAAAAGGTGGATCAACATTTCTTTTAATATCTTACTGGATCAACCTTTACATAGAACGGTTAATTATATATATTGAACTTCGGAAATGGATTGTCTTGATTCATACCACAAACTTTCAAGGATTGGCCTTAAGATTTGAATGGTCAGGGCGAATGCGAGACGGATCGGAAATGAAAGATTTGCGGGCTAACTCGTCATGCAAAATGTTCATTAAGTAGTTGCTGCAGATCTGAAGAATTGCTATTATCATTGCTGCATTGATCTCTTGACATCGATCAAGTTATTTGTCCATGTTGCCCATGAAGTATAATTGTGAAAATTTAAGCTGTGCATCTTCGATAGGTTGCAGTGATCCAATACGATGGTGAATCTGTCCTTATATCTACAATATCAAAAGTAAAACACGTTTTACTGATTTATAAACACTTTTTTTAGAATTAGCATACACAATACATAGGAATAAGTATAGTACGTATGTTATTATTTTACTGTATTGTGTGTAAGTATGTAAATAAATAAATACCTTGAATGTCGGATTAAAACCTCGTTCTTAGATGTCTGCCCCAAATGAGGTCATTTGGAAACAAACATTGTATTTTTGAGTGTTTTCTAGAACATGGCAGCACAATTCTTGCGTTTCTCCGCAGAATACTCGCAAACAACGTCCATCGGCCCAATGCGAAAGCTAGTATGCAAGCAGTACTACAATACAGTATAAGTACTGCAATCGTATCGAAACGCTGCTCGATTCAAATCAGTACTTCATAAACTTCTTCTTGTGCGTCGAAAATTATCTATAAGTTGTTGAGGTTTTACTGGACGATTTCGTATTGCCAGCCTATCCGTTTTACGGGCTGCTACGCTTTGCTCTTGTGATTCATAGCACGAAGACGATCCATACTAACGCGGTTCTTTTACCTGCATTTTCTTGTTCTTCTTCAGTCCTTTCATTCGCAATATTTCGAATCCTATATGCATTACGTCTTTGACGGGAATAATTTGATCGTCTTGGTCGTGACATTGTTAATGATAATATCGGCACAATAAGCTAATAGAAACTCGAAACAAACACACCAACCGGTCAACTTGAATAACATGACGTGCACTGTCAGTTGTATTTTATAACTCATCTAGCGTGAAACTAACAAAAAACTTTATTGAATTCTTTCTATTCTCGAGATGTCATCAAAATGTCAATCCACACAAAATGTAATCTAAGCTACCTCCTCACCAATTTTCAGCCATATCGGTAAAGCCGTTCTTGATTTATAAATAGTGTAACTAACACGACATTCTTTTATATATATAGATACTCGCGTCATACATATGACAATCTCGTCTTCAACTATGTATAATCACCTGGTACTAAAACACTGTATAATGCTTCCTATCTCATTTTCTTCCACGAAATCTTATGAATTTATGTGTCCCTCTCTTTTTACTGTCGCGCTTTTTCATTTCATCGACTTTCAAATCACAACCATGCTAAAGAAGTTTTCACTTCAATAATATATTGAGCGGCAGTACTTGTATACAATTGTCAAAGACTGTTAAGTCTAGAAAACAATATCGAAAGTATTTCCTAGAAATATACCTAGTTAACGCGACAACGAAGTTGGCAAAACGTAGCTCAGCGCTTTTACACAATGTCTTGACTGACTTGTGTTTGCGGTCTACATCAAGTGACAAGAAATAAAAGTTAATGTCTGTTCAAATGAAATAATACAAGTTTAAAACAATTGTGTTTGTTTCTCAGTTTAAAAACATTTTATCTGCTTATGGTTTACACTTTTGATGAGTTTACGCGAGACTTTGGTAAAAACAAGTTTACTAAAATATAAGCTAGTGTTTTCTTTGATGAACGCGAGTATAACACATTTAAATAAAACACTTTTTTAAGGATTATAACACATGTAATTGTTTTTAATATAAGCTCAATTGTATTAAGTTTAATATAATAAAATGAGTATCAAGGAATAAAACTTTAGCTTAATCTTGTTTCTGTTCTACGAATTTCTAGTTACAGAAAACTAGTTCCTTCTTCAGTTAGAGAAAGTATGGTGCAGTTATACAGTTATGGAAGGGAAAATATATTTTTTATTCAAATAACTTTTTCTATCGAACGTCTTCAAACTGACACTTATCTGCTTTTTTTATGTCTAGTTCATTTTTTTATGACAATAAGGGACGGGATAAGCAAGACGTTCAGCTGATGGTAATTGAAACGCTCTGCCCATAACAAAGCAGTGCCGCTCAGGATTCTTAAAAAATCAACATAATATATCAATAGACAAAAAAACTCAAATACATAAGATGTTAAGTCTCGTTTGCCCAATTATTTCACTACCTATAGCGACCATTAGACCGAAACACAATAATGCTTACACATTACTGCTTCACGGCAGAAAATGGCGCCGGTGTGCTACCCATAATCTAGCTGGCATCCTGTGCAAATGAGCCCACTGGTAAAATATTCGAACAACAAATGGATCTGGAATCTTATGTAGGATTTCTTTTATGATAGGCAAAGGTATTTTATATATCTGATATAATATTATCTTCTTGTGTTATTTTATATATCTGATATAATATTATCTTCTTTTGTTACTTTATATATCTGATATAATAATATCATGTTGTGATACTATAAGAACACAATAGCGACATTCAACCTTTTTTCATATTACAAACATGTAGCTTTTTGTGGTCGGCTTGTATTTATTATTGGGTTGGACTTAGTATCCCGAAGCACGAATTAGGAGTTAAAAAAATATTGTAGTTGATAGAGCTTTAGTCTACGATTATAATGCACTCAATTCAAGAAAATAACCAAAAAAAAACTAGTAATCTAAAATGGGTAAAACACGTAAATAAAACGCTACATGAGCGCTGGCATGGCTGAGGGAGGCTAAAATCTGTAAATTGTAAAAGTAAAATGGAACGTAAAAATAGTCTAGGACGACTAGACGGCTTCATGAATCACTTATTTTTAGACTAAAAAGGCTAGAATCTAGACTTATAAAGCTAGCTTAAAAAATAATTTTTGATGATTTTTCGTTTATTTCCTATATGAAGACTCAAGTTTGCGCGTTTACCACTAAAAAAACCCCATTTGTCGCATCACCGCTCTTCGAGAACACTTCTTTTAAAGCCGCGCCTAGTATCGGAATACTGGGTCTCGAAATCTCGAGCGATTGCCAATTCCGTGGCCATCTGGAGGGCAAAGCCAAATTGGCTTCGAAGAAGCTGGGCGTCATCAATAGAGTTGGATGACACCAACTCCAAAAATTACAATAATCGTAACTAGAATTAGATTAATTAATTAGATTTTATAAAATACGCAATTATATTTATACTTTTTAGTGCATATTATATCTATAGTTTCGGAATATTATATGTTTTTGATGTCGGTTGTGTTTTGTTATTTTTTTTAATTTTTAGTGAATTTGAACTAACTACTAATTTGTCTAAATAAGTGTAGATATACTAAATTTTTTAATGCAGCAATGAACGTAAGTGCTTTGCAATTTGAATACAGTCAGAAATTCTGCCACAAATCGCACCGTTACTGTAAGTGATTAAGGAGTCCCATTGATCATCATATTCGATTACGATAATTACTTGACCATAACTATGTTATGGTAGATGACTTAAATATCCGGATAGCATAAAAAAGATTCGGCCGAGTATCGTTAATTTGCTCCTAAGAATTGAAAAGTTCCGTTACTTTGTCATGGATTCAGTAATCAGAACCTAACCAAACTCTCACCAAACTATCATTGAAGTATATCCTTTCCAATAAAAAAAGAATCATCGAAATAGGTTGGCGTGTTATCTAGTTATTCGTAAGTTTATCATCCACTTTGCTATACGTATGTATAGCAAATTTAAGACTTTACTGGTTTTCTCATGGATGCTACTGTCAGATCTGGACCAAATTACAATAGGACCACACGGAAAGCTCCAGCTTATCCAACAAGAAGTATCAAAATCGGTTCACCCAGTCGAAAGTTTTCAGATAACAAACATTAATAAAAAATACCGTCGAATTGAGAACCTCCTCCTTTTTTGAAGGCTGTTAAAAATTGGTTAGGTTAGGTAATGTTAGAACAGTTATAACAAAGTACAAGCCAAGCGTAGCATGCCGCGGCATGTAGCGGCCGGAGAGTGCCAGAACCGAATTGTTGGCGTCCCCCCCCCTTTCACTTTCTTTCCTCACCACTGACTTAAATTAGAAAGGGTGGGAGGAACGTTCCCAACCCTTCAAAATATCATATTTGGAGGTAAGGTTTTAAAGCTTTTTTCTTTGGTACGGTGCATTACCTTGTACTGGGTAGGAGTGGTATCAGGGGTGAGGGGGCACCCCCATTCCCAATTTCCCTCCTCGTCCTTCCCCCCTCGTGCCACAGGATACTAAGTTTTAACCTTATTATTAACAAAAAGGTAACTTTCATATTTGCTAAAAAGCTGTACCATAACATTATTATTTTATTTTTGTCCTTGTGATCAATGCACAATCCAAAAATCTCAACTTTGAATGTTTGACAAATGTCTTGACTTTACACAACCTAATAGACAGTGGCAGAGACGCAAAACCAAAAACGCGTTATTTTGTGGCTCAAACGCACTCAAGCGTGATTTAAAAGTTGACAAACACTGGATGTATCGTAAAGTATCCAATTTTAACAGCAACATATTAAAATATCTAACAGGGAATCCTATCTGAGGCTATCCGCAAAATAGGAATAAAAAGAGCCGTATAGTTTGAATAAAATTGTTTAAATAATCAAACATATGTTGTTTTAACGGAGCGATGGTTGTCCAATTTTTGTGCTAATTACCAATAATTCAATATGTAAACATATTCCAAGAACTATATACAATTCGCAGTATATTTACAATACTACGACTACATAAAATTAAAACTATCATTACGTGGAAGCGTACCAAGAATACTGGCAGCATTACCGCGTTGGATAGCAAGGCTGATCCATTGACCGAAATAGCTGCCAGCGCTTAGGTTTCCAGTAGCCTTATTGAGGCGTGAAGATAGTATTTTGAACATTTTCCGCGCCTCTGGGCCCCACGGGCCAAGTGTCTCGACACCAAACGGCACAAAGATGTATGACTCACTGAGACCAACATATTTGCGACGCTTGCTGTCTTCGGCAGTCGAAGCAGCAGCCCCAGCACCAACTGACGTAACTTGGACATGAGAAGGAGCCAGAGTGTCGACGCAAGTAGCGTCCCACACCAGCGCCCTTCCCCGTGCCCAAGCCACCAGCGTCATTCCATCAGGACGCTTGCCATCGCGGCGGGTAATACCATTTGGCTCTAAAACAGCTGGTATATTAAGAGCGGCAAATGCCCTGCGGATGACTTCATTAATGCTGGCGTGACGACTGATACGGCCTGCCGATTTTAGGCTCCTGCCTTTATTATCCTCCGGGTTATCCTTAACCCGTGGCGTCCAAGAGCATCTACCTGAACGCCACATCTACATTGATGTGGTTCATTCAGTTTTATACCTAGCCGGAGTGATACGGATATTGACAATGTCATATTGTCTAGTAGCGTTCCAATCGGCGCTGAAGGCAAGGCTTGTAACCAAAAGCCCGACTCATTTTGTGTCACGGCCAAAAGACGAGCACGCTCTGTTATGTCAGTAGATGAGATCAAAAGATCATCAAAGGCTGACTTACAAAGAAGTGCGTCCCATGCTTTTTGACACTTTAAATCGTCTGGAAAATTTTGAATGTTTGCAATATTTAGCCAAGCATTGTTAGCTTCGTTCAAATACAGAATCTCTGAGTAACCTGGTACATGATTTTTCCAAGAACTGAATACAACTGCATTTATGAAAAGCACTGAATATAAAGTTCTCCAGAACAGCTGTTACCTTCTGTTATTGAATAGCATTCCATTTTAAAAAACGTTACAACATTACTACTACAGTAGTAATGTTGTAACAAAGCGGTCCGAGAGAGCAAAATATATGTGTTATTTAGAAGCTATTAGGGCCTGTTATGCGGATGTACAAAGTTGGGGATAAAAGCTTTGCAATGGCTCGGCTACTATGTAATGTTTAATAATATATGAGATGTGGTCACGATTCGTAAAAATTTATCCAAGCACATTAAAAAAGCAGAATTTATTTTTAACGGTTCAAATTTTCAGCTTGGTTTTTGTAATATGTGATGAAAATATTAATTTATGTACAAAAATATCAACATAGTAAAATTAAATATGTCATCCATTTTACAAATCATTTTTACGTAACATTAACTGTTTTAGTTTTGAAATAGACTCCATAGACTCCATAAAGTTTTAAATCATTTAAGAGAGTCAAGATTAATATTAATTTAGCATCATTTGTGATATATTCAATATTTACTATAAAGTAGTTAATTACCTTATCTTGCCACAAATTCTGAAACAAAGAAAAAGAAATTCCTATCGCAAATAACATTTATTACTATTACAGTGTGTTAGTTTAGTAAATAAATACAAAACAATTTAAAATAGAAAAGCTTATTCGAAGTGGTCTCCATTGCCTGTAATACAATGTACAATGTATTGGAGCCAAAATGATAAAACGCAATGAACAATCATATAAAAATGACAGATTCCAAATACAAATGTAATATTTTGTTTATTTTTAATTGTAACAGTATTTATGGCCACATTAAGTATATTATTATTAAATCAGACAATATTTAGTTATGTGATTATCTTGTACCGTAAAGACACTTGACAACAAACCACATTAGACTAAATTGAAATTGCCTTATATCCCAGTGTTGCCGGGTTTCAATTTTCAAGCTACGGCTAATTTGTTGCTTCAGTTACGTTTCTTATTCGATTACGTAACAGCAAATGAGCGTCAATGTAATCTGGAAATCAATTACCCTACGCGCTGGTTGTTTTGATTTAAATGCAAGTAACCTCTCTTATGGAATATTTAAAATGTTCCAATGTCAACCTGCATATTTAACAGGTTCATATTGGACCCTTAAAAGTTAAGTCTCAGGTTGTGGCTTCATTCACAGGACAATTACAATTTATAACCCGCTCAATCCCAATAATTGCATTTTAGAAATTTGACTTAACATGTCGCTCTTGCAGATCTTAACCTAAACAGTCAGTTATTTTCAGACAGTTATATCCCTCACTTCTGGGATTAAATATACTTACATATTTAAATTGTACTAAAATTCTTGGACAATGTGGGACTCGAACCCGCGCCTCTTCAGTTCCGTCCAAGTGCCCTTACAAACTAGCCAAAGAGGGTTTAATTAGAGGCGGGACTGTAATTCCACCTTCGCACGACACGCCACAAGTTAGGATTTCATCCCCACCATCTGGATGTGTGGCGGTCCTCCACAGTGCGGTTTTCAAGGAGCTTTCTTCCTCGTACCACGAAGCTGTGGAATGAGCTTCCGTGTGCGGTGTTTCCGGGACGATACGACATGGGTACCTTCAAGAAAAGCGCGTACACCTTCCTTAAAGGCCGGCAACGCTCTTGTGATTCCTCTGGTGTTGCAGGAGACTGTGGGCGGCAGTGATCACTTAACACCAGGTGACCCGTACGCTCGTTTGTCCTCCTATTCCATAACATATACAGTGAGATTTGACATAAGTTTGACACAGTTGTCCGATGAAGTATAATCTGGCTAAGTTTGAAAGTGAACAGTTGCTTAAAACCTAGTGGATTTCGGCTATCTCCGTTTTATACAAGATTTTAGCCGTCATCTGTCAATCTGTCAATGACTGCACGTTTCATACAATCGAGTGAATCGCTAAGTAATTATTAACTAAGCCTCAAATATGTAACACTTAAATTTACACACATCCTATAGTAAAATATCCCTTTAATAGAATTTAACCAGTGTTATATTTTATTTTGAAACTCACCAGTGTTTTATAGTATAAATCTTTTTATTTCTATATCAACTTTATTTTCATTTTGAAAATTGTGTAAAACAACTCTACCAAATTTGTTAGGAGAGGCTACATTATAAATAGTTTAAGGAGAATTTTTGGGCCCGAATGGATTTTTTTTATCAATTCATTTTGTAAGCTTTAAGCAATGCAATTCGACATGATCAATTGGATAAAAATTGAAAAACGTTACAAGCAATGTTAGAAAGCGATATATTCAACGAGTCTCTAAGGCTCTGCGTTCAAGTCATAATGTCATTCGGGCTGCAGCGCGTCGGGGATGTTTGCTGAGGCGCACGTAGATTGTTTTTACGCGACTCTGCGTAAGCGATGCACATCCCTGTTGTGTAGGGTCCGGGCTAGCCCCAATGGTATTCTGAGGCCATTTTAGCACAGGTTCAATTGTCAGCACCTGAACCAATGCTGTACGATACATGTGCTGATAAGTCGGTACTGTCCTAGGTTTGGAAGGCTTAGATTTTAAGATATCTTGTACTAACACTAGGTCTTAAGTTACTTTGTTACTAACACATTAATTCTTTGTTGGTCACAATAAAGAAATTTATTTATAATTAATAATGTGATATTCAAATTGCGAACACGTTATTGTGCTACTGGGCGTCTGGTATTAGGGCATGTTGGTTTAATGACTATAAGGCTTAATGTCATCAAACGACCATTATAGAAATCAACTCAAAATCAGAAACCAATCAATCAGAAATCAACTGAATGGCAAAACGATGCAACGAGTATGAAGGCTCCAGTCGGGCAACACCTTAGTACAAAAATAAAACTATTCAATTGTAGCCGCAATTCAAAGCCGCTCAGATTTTTTGGGTTTTTCAAGATTTCTGAGCGGCACTGCAATGTAATGGACAGAGCGTATCAATTACCATCAGCTGAACGTTTTGCTTGTCTCGTCCCTTAGATTCATAAAAAAAAAGATAAACTATGTTCATTTCATGTAATACAAATTTTAAGTTTCGTTAAGTTAAGATCGAATAAGGTCTTAGGTGTCATATTTATTATATAACAACCCGAAATTTATTGAAGCTTAAACAAAATAATGTAAACTGTGGCGTAGCAGTTGCTTTCATTTAAATTGAAAAACAACCGACTTGAAAAACACGATTCCAAAACAGTAACGATAAACTTAAAAACTACTGTACCGATTTTCATGCTGTTTTACCAATGATAACGTGTTTCTCGAGGAATGTTTCAACACATTTCAATAATTTGTTAAGTTTTTGTTTGCATATTTGTATACATTAACGATATTTGTTGGAGGTTTAAAAAAAAAGGCGCCTAGGAGCTTTCAATGTAAGCCCTGTTAATAATAGCACCTTTAAAATATAACTAAATAATGTATGGTGGAATTGTGTATCTTTTATAGGTCTATAGAAAAATCTGCAAGAACATTAATCCCACGTGTTAATGCGAATAAAAAATAAAAAAAAATGAATTTTGACCTTTGTGAGTCCATTTAAATTTTCATTCTGCTTTATAATTGACTTGATTTGCTTAACAAAGGTCAACACCAGAACATATCTCAACGACGTAAAGGTAATTTATTTTTGTATCATGTGTTATTATTATGGGCTTAAAAAAGGGAAGCAGGTGAAGAAGCCGTACGAGGATAGAGTTCAGAAGGTGCAAAGAGAAGTGTATACAGAAATGATCGACACATCCCATCCCACGTCACGACATGTGGGGATACGGTACTAGAAGATAAAGATCATTATAAAAATATGATTCAGACTTATAAGACCATCGGCCAGCCTGTCAACCCATGATTGATTGATCCAAAGTTCCTAATTGTAGATTTCGTATGATCTTAGGTTTATAATCTTAGATTAAGGATTGGTCTCAACTTCGCTAGATACCACACTACCTAAGAACAATAGCTTATTAGATGCTTGTGTGCGTGACATCTTGACACTCAATGACATCTTTTAAATTTTGTAACATACGTTTCGTGTTATTTTACAGTGAAATGAATAAAACCTTTCATTACCTTGCAAATTGCACCGAAAATACTATACGGTTTGAACGAGATCTAGTTAGTAGTTTTTTTCAATACGTCATATATCGTTACAACGAACTACAACAACTTTTATATTATTTTACTTGCTGCTACGGAACCCTTCATGGACGTGTCCGACTCCTATATACTGTGAAAAGTACTAAACCGATCGAAATAATAAGATAAGAAGAAATAAGTTACAGCGTTTTACATTTAGTATGTGATATGTTGGTGATTTTATTGTTGACTCAGAAATACCTTTATGCACCAGATGCCGGCTAGATTATGGGTACTACAACGGCGCCTATTTCTGCCGTGAAGCAGTAATGTGTAAGCATTACTGTGTTACGGTCTGAACGACGCCGTAGCTGTTGAAATTACTGGGCACATGAGACTTGACATCTTTTGACTTGACATTCTGAGCGCAGAATTTTGGTTTTTTCAAAATTCTTGTGCAGCACTGCATTGTAATGGGCAGGGCATATAAATTACTATCAGCTGAACGTCCTGCTCATCTCGTCCCTTATTTTCATGAAACAAGAGTCAGTGATATTTCATTACATATGCCAATTCATACAAAGAGCAGGCGTGAAGTACTGATTTTGTATGACAAAACAAAGCTTGGCGGGTCAGGACTTGTTTGAAATAAATAATTTGTATAAATATAACATTCTTACTTCAACATCAATCTTCTTAATGAAAAGCAAGGATAGAAAGTTCGTTAATTACGCCTTCAAAATTTACATTTCAATTAATAATTTATCTTAATTTGTTCATAATAAATCTATCTGATTGTTAATTAAGGAAATCAATCAACAGAATCTTTTTCTTCAATAAGTAAAGCGTTTCATTATTCGTTTATTCAAAGACACCTGTTCAATCTTATTAGCAATTAATGAATTTTAAGCAAAAAATTAATTTATAGTAATTACTTTAAATATAATGGGTGACTTCAGATATTTGTTAGTATATAATGCCGTGATATTACAATTTCACCAGTTATATTATAATTTTCTGGTAGATTGTCAATCGACTTCATTTCGTACCATTGAATGGCCTAATTTTAGTGACATTGTAATGTCATGGGTACATTATAGGGTTATTATAATAAATCTAGGTATATTACAAATCATGTTATCAGTGTGAGACGTCGAGCGATCTGATTGGTCAATTTTTCATACGAAATTTGCAAAACAATAATAGTAAATATTGGAGCGTGTATTCAATTTTCCATCTGAAATAATTGTTGAAATAGTAGTGAATAACCGGGACCGATACGGTTGTGGCACTCATTGTTGTTGTAATTATACAGTGTTAGTTTATTTTTGGGACCTACTAGTGGAGAAGGGCTGATTCGCGTCTGGCACTCGCCGGCTATTGCCGCGGCACGCTACGCTCGCCTTTTGCATTGCGGTCAACATTCTAAATTTGTTTTTGAGACCTACAAGTGAACTAATGCCGAATCGCTTAGATAACAAATAGTTGATTACACTAATGCATGACTAAAAAATAATGATTAAGTATACAAGAATCAGACCAATCAGATACGGCCTCATAAACTAACAACCAGTATAATTGTCAAAATATCATTGTTGTACAATATCACTATAGTGTACCCGACACTACAATGTCACTAAAACCAGGCCGTTAAATTCATAACTTTGTTGCGCACATACTTATAGCAAATTTAAGACCTTAATGGTTTCGTTGCCATTACCAGATCTGGACCATTTCTATGGGAAGCACCAGCTTTCAAATAAAAAAACATTTATTAAAATCGGTACACCCAGTCAAAATTTATGAGGTAATAAGCATAAAAATATATTTTTTATGCTTATCGTATCTCTAGTTACGGATACATTGCTGTCACCGTTTAGTGACAAGATCTGATCTATCCATAGTTATGTCCAGTATAGTTATAGTCCAATGCTTTATGTCGATAGGTTATTGAAATGTAAGTAAGCGTAAAATGATAGATTTGTCTTACCTCTAGTAAGTTAAACCAAAGATAGATAGGTTATTGAAAACGGACACACAGTTGACACACGTCTAAGGAGAAAAGTGTGCTTATATTGTCTTTAAACACACTCGCCGTTCTGTTATCTGACTGCGAATGATATGTCCATATAATATGTTGAACGTCATTGTAACTGGGGGCAAACAGTGGATGTTTACGTATCATTTAAAAGAACTTTGAATTTGATGCAAGTCTAGGCGGTGAACTATACGTTTTTAGGCATTGCTTTCCTTTATAATTTTATATTTGACATTGAATACATTGAACACTTATTTATGTTTATGAACCAATGAAATTATAAATATAGTATTATATTTACTTCTAAAACAGTCAAATCAGGTGGTCTCCTGTCATTTAATAATTGGGCAACAGCTGGCATTCATAGGAGCAGACAAAGGCTATAATAATATGAACTATACTCGTATAGTGAGAGATCATTGTATAATCATGATGCATCTTTTCTAGAGTATGTTAAAAAATACTCTAAATTATTTAAAAGTGTTTGCTCTATTGCAAAGTATATGCATTTCAGACATATAATTAAAAATGCACCAAATAAAATAAAGATGACTTGGAATGTTATTAACTGGGAATCTGGAAGATTGAAAGACCGCAACATTGAATATAATCTATCAATAAACAATACAATAATTCAACCTCAGCAGGAAATTGCTACTGCTTTTGAGAATTTTTTTTCTGAGATTCCAGTTTCTATCACAAACACTTTTGTCTCCTCTACCAGTGTTGCTGAGTAACTTATTCTGGAAAATGTTATAGGATTTCAACAAAGTTTCAATTTTAGTTTTGTTAGACCTGGAGAAGTAATTAAAACTTTTAAATCTCTAGACATGAAAAAAACTGCTGATATATGGGGCATTTCTGTTAAAATAATAAGTTCAATAATTGATGTCATAGCACCATATCTTGCAATAGTCTTTAATAATTGTATTAATCATGGCGTGTTTCCTGACCTTCTGAAACATAGTAAAATTCCACCAATATTTAAATCGGGATACTCTTCTGACCCGAATAACTATCGTCCTGTGTCGGTTGTGCCGACCTTTTTTTTTTAATTTTTGAAAAAATAATTTTAAACCAAATGTCTACTTACTTTAACTCTCATAAGTTACTTCATTTGAAACATATACTAATTTGGCTTTACTAGGGGACGTTCAACAACGGATGCAGGTGTTGAGCTTATCAAGAATATTTTTGATGCCTGGGAGCAATCACAGAATGCACTTGGCATCTTCTGTCATTTATCTAATGCTTTTGATTGTGTTCAACATTCAACTCTGGTCAGGAAGCTATGTCACTATGGCATAAAGGGAACTGCGCTCGATCTTCTGATTTCATATCTAAACAATAGAATTCAGTAGGTCGACGTGAATGGCAGGAGATCTCTTGGGACTCCTCTCAGTATGGGGGTACCACAGGTATTGTTTGCGGACGACACTTCAATGATTTTCAAAGTGAAATTGAACCCAGCTATGTATGATGAAGTGAACGATATTCTATCTGACATCGTGTACTGGTTTAGCGCTAATAACCTGTTGTTAAATAGTAAGAAAACGAAATATATAAAATTAACCGTACCAAATGTAAAAAATGTTAATGCAAGTGTTTTGTTAAACGGAGAGGTGATAAAATCGGTGGAATCTACTAAATTTCTTGGCATTACTCTGGATCCCATATTTAAGGATTGGCGAACAGACTTAGTTCTGCAGCATACGCGGTTAAAAAGATTAGACAATTAACTGACATAGATACGGCGCGACTTGTATACTTTAGTTACTTCCATAGTATTATGTCCTATGGTATATTGCTGTGGGGCAGCGATGCCGACATTAATACAATATTTGTGCGGCAGATGAGGGCTATTCGCGCTATTTATAACCTAGACCCTTAGGAATCATTGAGAGCAAAATTCAAAGAAATTAACATCTTGACTGTTGCTTCTCAATATATTCTTGATAATGTAATGTATGTTCATAGGCACATAAGTGAATTTGCCAGAAACTGTCATAACCATAATGTTAACACCAGGAACAGACATAAGCTTATAATGTTTACTACTCGACTTAGTCGAGTTAGCAAGTCTTTTGTGGGGCGATGTATATGCTTTTACAACAGGATCCCAGAAAATGTTCAAAGCAAAAGCATTACGTTATTCAAAAGAATTGTTAAAAAACGTTTGTGTGGTAAAGGTTACTATAACATTAATGACTTTCTTAATGATACTACAGATTGGGAATGGAGCGACCGCCCTCAGGTTATTAAATAATAAGTTTAATTGTACAATTTTACTTTGTTACTTTGTTAATGTTACTTTAATTGTAAAACATATTTTTGATAAAAAAAGCCCGCTGAGTTTATTGCGCCCATTCTTCTCAGGCCTGTGGCATTCATTTTGGAGTGGGTGGTAGTTTTTTTGACTTTCAATAAGTGATTTCACATCCTATTTTGAATAAAAATATTTGAATTTGAATTTGAACCTTAAAAAACTTTTAAATGAATTATTATAATATTATGGCCCAAGAAGTTTAAATTTTCCACACCTACAACATTTACAAGATGTTAAGCTCTCTAATGATTACTTTGCTTGGTTTATGGCTGAGGTGGGTGTCAGAATATCGAAGTGAAAATATTTCCTCCCCTGAGGTCGTCCCCTTAATAGGGAATATAAGAGCCACTGGCACACCATCCCATACAACCCCACATAAATTAAGTTAACACGCGGGGCCCGCCCTTCAATATCAACCCTACAGGTAATAAGCTACGAAGAACCTAATCAATCAGATAAAATGGTCAAATGTAGCAAGTTCATACTTGCCCATGCCACTTAGTTTCGTGTCCGTTATCACTCAGTTATAACAATTGAATAATACTATTTTCATATTTAAGTTACTAAAATTAATTCAAAACTTATTCAATGGCATTAATCTTGGGTTTGAAGACTTGGACACGGGTATCCACTGAATTCTAATTGTATTGTAAAATATTTTGATTGTTTACAAACGAAAACAATAATATTTTCCGATTGATAACAACGGAAAATCCAAACTACTTTTAATTTATTTTGCTCAAGATTAATCAAAGTATCGAGTTCCATTTTATAATTGATTTCATTAGTGATAAAGATGCAGTTAGTTAATGATTAATAAACTGGGATTTAATTAAAGCTTAAAGCTCTCAAAGAAAAATTTAAAGAAATAAATATTATGACTGTTCATTGTCATATTACATGATTTTATATTAATTTTTGTAACCCCTACAATCCGAGTGCCGCACGCATGAATACCTCGACACTTATCGTATTACTTTGGATAATTCACAATGTAGCTTTATATATTATAGCCTATTTGTTATTCTGATGTATAAGCTATATTATTGTAAAGTTTCATACATCCAGACATTCTTACAAACATTCGCATTTACAATATTAGAAGGAAAATAAAACCACAGACTGGGAATTGAGCAAACACCCTCAAGGTCTTTAATTTTAAATTTTTAGTTACATTTTAAATTATTTTTTTATTTAATAAAAGAGTTATTTGCGATAGATCATATTCAAAACAAATTTCGGTGGAAGTTTGCATGGTAATATACATCCTGTATATTTTTTAGTTTTATCATTCTCTTATATTAGAAGTTACAGGACGACACATACATTTTACCAATTTGGAAGTGTCTCTCGCGCGAACTATTTTGTTTGGAAAAAAATATCTTAAAAACCTCAAGATCATTTTTCATCACACGTATGTGTTGATGAAAAAAAATTTTTGAGTTTCAGTTCTATGTATTGGGTACCCCCAAATTATTTTTTTCTATTTTGGTGTGAAGATCTTAATGCGGTTCACAGAATTCATCTACTTACCAAGTTTCAACAGTATAATAGTTCTTATAGTTTCGTAAAAAAGTTGCTATGACATACGGACGGACAGACAGACATGACGCATCCAAAAGGGTTCCATTTTTTGTCATTTGGCTACTGGACCATAAAAAAAAAACTATTATTAAAACATCAATCAAAGTTAAAATTTAAAAAGTATTGTTGTACTTGTAGTACACAATTATGTTACATGCTGCTACTGAACCCTTCATGGGTGAGTCCGACTCGCACTTGGCCGCTTTTTGACGTTCAATGAGTGATTTTAATTGAAATCATGATTTGGAAAAAAATATATTTTGTGTTTTTATATAAAATCTGAAGAAAGTCAACTCAAGACAGTAAAAGAACCGATGAAGAAAGAAAACTAATAGACGACAATCATGTTTTTCCAGAGATAGCCCGAACATTTTTACACCTCCGAAAATGTGACTTTAATGTGGCTTTTACCTCATAATATTACTGTATATTTTAAAATTAATTATAAATATCGTACACAAGGTTAGTGTGAAAATTTTAAAGCAATATTAACTTACCTGGGCTTATTAAAGCCTGTTTTAATTGAAATTATTGAAGCTTTTGTTTTAATTGAAAAGTCAACGTTTAACAGTGAGTGTTAATTAAAAAATTCATCAATGCTTGAATCACGTCGTTAATTACTGACTATTTGGTTACAGTAGTCATTGAGTGAAATTCAACACGATCATTAAAGCTTTTGTTTTGTTTTCAAAATAGTCATTTGTAAGGCAGCCAGTAGTCTTGGTACTAAAATTTAGCCGTGATTAATGATTAATACTTCAAAACTATTTTAATAAACTCAGTTCTGCAGAATATGTCGTGAAAAAATTCGTGAATTTACGTACAGATGTAGATACCGAAAGTTAAAATAGTTTACTTTAGTTAGTTTCATATATAATGATGAATTATAAAGAAATAAAAACGTTAAATATGAAAATCTTTTATGTTCTGAAAAACTTAAATTTATTATCGTTTTTTATTATGTTGAAAATCTCAAGTGTCACAAGTCATTGATTTTTCCTATGAGGATATGTTTAAGTCATAGAGATATGTCTTTTTAATCTTTCAATCTGTCCAAGACTAAAAACACTCTTCATAAATTTATAAAGGTCAGCTGTCTTCTTTTCTGTAAAATCTAATTTATCTTTTTATTTTTGTCACAAAACAGAGCAAATATTATTATTATTATTATTATTATTATTATTATTATTATTATTATTATTATTATTATTATTATTATTATTATTATTATTATTATTATTATTATTATTATTATTATTATTATTATTATTATTATTATTATTATTATTAATATTATTATTATTATTATTATTATTATTATTATTATTATTATTATTATTATTATTATTATTATTATTATTATTATTATTATCATGGGAAGAACAGAGGTCTTATAGGAAGAATAATTCGTTGTACATAATATGAAGAAATACATTGTTAATAAGTTTTAAGGATAATTGTTTTCAAATAAGGATCTTTTTACAAGAAGTTCAATTTATTTATGTTTCAATGTTGTTTTGCGGTTTAGAATCACTAGAAAGTTTATAGATACGGGTTATATGGTGAGGTTTATGATTTGAGTATGAAAGTAAAAAACAGTTTAAGTTGACGTTAAGATATGTTAGTGATTAAATTCCATAATCTCTATGAGGTTGAGGTACAACGCTTTTGTTATTGTTACTGGACAATATAATTTGATAACTCACTACACTTTTCTTGATTCCTTACTAACTTCTTCCACTAAATATAAAATTTATCATTATTTATTAATATTAATAGTATTTAAGTTGTTAATAAAAAACGAAAACTTTCTCATCTTAACTTGTAACTTGTTTTTAAAATTGGAAATTCATTATCATCTTCGAGATACATATTTCATTTAGAGTCAAACGAAATTTAATTTATATTTTTAACCGACTTCAAAAAGGGAGGAGGTTCTCAATACGTCGGCTTTTTTATGTTTGTTACCTCAAAACTTTCGACTGGGCGAACCGATTTTTTCATATAAGTCTTAAATTTGCTATACATACATTGGATGATAAATTTACGAATTACTCAATATCACGCCAACCGATTTCAATGATTCTTTTTTATTGGAAAGGATATACTTCAAAGATAGTTTGGTGAGAGTTTGGTTAGGTTTTGATTACGGAATCCATGGCAAAGTAACGGAACTCTTCAAGTAAGCGCTTACATTCATTGCTGCATTGAAAAATTTAGTATATCTGCACATATTTAGAGAAGTTGCTTGTTAGTGTACTTCAAATTCACTAAAACTCAAAAAAAAAAAGAAAAAATAACAAAAAACCAACCGACTTCAAAATCACTACTCCACAACAATAGATATAATATGCACTAAAAAGTATTAAAATAATTGCGTATTTTTATACAATCTAATTCTAGTTTCGATTATTGTAATTTTTGGAGTCGGTGTCATCCAAGATAGGCTTGTAACTACATATATAGTTATAGATGAGGTGTGCTGGAGTCGTGAGGAGGTGGGAGGCGAGATCGCGTCCCGGCGGAAGAATACCGTTTCCAAAAATTACAATAATCGTAACTAGATTTATATTGTATAAAAATATGCAATTATTTTTATACTTTTTAGTGCATATTATATCTATTGTTGTGGAATAGTGTTTTTTTGTCGGTTATTTTTTTGTTAAAATTTGTTATGACCCTTATATAAATAAAAATACCTTCTTAAACTTGTTGACTAGCCAATACAAGCACTGTTGTTTTATTTATATGTCCTCTAATGTCTTCACTATAACCTCATTCGTTACTGCGAATTTTAATATTTCATGGATGTCGGCTGATTTATATATATATAATAATTTTAATAGTGATTTTCATTATTATAACACTAGAAATAAGGGATTGCTTGTAACTAATTATAGTAGGTTTCATAAGATACATAATAGCTTTAAGGGTAAATGTATACACTTCTATAATAAAGTCCCACCCACTGTTCAGGCATTATCTATAAATAAATTTAAATGTTTTATAAAAAAAATGGCTCTGTTGTAAATCCTATTACTCCACTGCTGAATATCTTAATGATCGGACAGCCTGGGACTAGATTGTGATTATTTTATAGCGATAGAAATGACTGTACAATATTGTATAATTTTATTGAAAAGAGCGCAAAAAAAGAATGCTGGAAGAGTTTCTTGCACCGCTTCTTCTCTCTCAGAGCGCCATTTGTTTCCGAGGCGGTGGTAGTATCTAGTAGTATAAGAAATGACATCAAAAAGAATTCTAAAGGAATCAATTTTGAGAAAATAAACGCCTTTTAATTAGTTTCTTCTTCTACCATTTATCTCAACTTTTGGCTCTTGTTATATATCATAATTAAATAGAACGTCAACATTGATTTGATCATTTAATAGAATCAAATATTTCTCTACTTCCTCTCCATATGAACGTTCATCATTCCAAAGCTCGGTGACATTGTACAAATGAATCCATAGTTCCATACATCATGTCTTAATAAGTTTCACGTTTTCACGATTTAGGCAATGCGTCAAAATCTACTTTATTGTGTTATAACAAGATTTATTGTGTTATATAAACTGACATAATATAAATAAAGCACTGCTTTATCATTAGGAAAGGACGAACAAACGAAGAAAACATTCATTAATTAAAATCAAGAATTCACTTGCAAGTGATGCCAATTCATCCCATAATCTTCAAATGAAATTAGTTGTAGCCAACTTTTGAGACATCTCCAGTTGTTATTTCACATATATCTCTTTAAATCAAGTCGAGTCAAGTACATAAACGCTGTTATGTTAAAGGATATTGGAAAATAATTTCAGAGGAGTTATTTCCATAGCTTTGGTGGGAAAATTATACCCAAAGAGTTGCTTTATCAATATCTTTAGAAATTATTCTTGGAGTTGACTTAAATAGCCCTAGCTGATCATCTTTAATGTTAAATATTCGCAATCAAGTGTCTATAATTATACCATCCATATAGCAAACTCCCGCCATGTTACCCACGTTCATTGCGGCATGAAACAAGTACTTAGTTCGAAACATTCGGCTAATCC
Organism: Leptidea sinapis; assembly: GCF_905404315.1. Classification (NCBI taxonomy): domain Eukaryota; kingdom Metazoa; phylum Arthropoda; class Insecta; order Lepidoptera; family Pieridae; genus Leptidea; species Leptidea sinapis. The sequence goes on from NC_066300.1 coordinate 10,501,746, forward strand.
GTTTCTTACATAAATGTGAAAACACGCATAGAAAAAGGCAGTAACTATAAAACTATGTATAAATAGTTTACATTTATAGTGAAAACATAGTTTCTTTATAATATGTACAGATATTGTCACGAGAGTGGGTCAGATATTGGAAATTAATACATAGCTTAAACGAACGAGCCTTTATTTGTGTTCACTTCCACGAACTTGTACTTCGCCGGTCTGCCGCTGTTCTTCTTCAGATGGCGGTGCTTTTAGTAGACCATACCGCACCGAACACTCATTCTCTTCTATCTTCTCCTCAATAAATCACTTTTCACTTTTCATACTTTTCACTACTTCTTCTTCTTCCTTCTTTTCCTCTTCACTTTCGAGTCTGAACTAGAACTGCTGTAGGCCACGCTTACTACGGCTTATATACGTCCGGGTCTGTACTATTTTTAAAATGATTCCCTTCCATCTTTAAATTTAAATTGTACTAGAAATCTTAGTAAACACTTTTCCGCTGAGCTGCGAGTATTATTCAAGTATTGTTGACGGAACTGTCGAAATTATCAATGCCTTGAAGTGTGACAACTCTCTTCATGTACGTCGAAGCGTTGCTACGAGACATTAAGATACATAAAAATCGATATATTGTGTTTGTTCCCTGTGGCCTCCAAAGCGGTTGGACCTGATGCAAATGAAAATTTCAGGATCGGATATATTATTAAACTTACCCTGGTGGTCTTTAGAAGTGAAAGTTCTTTATAATCGTTGTGATTTGAAACTCGATGAAACGAAAAAGCGAGACGATAGAGGCGCCGTTGCCAGCAATTATTTGTAAAACTATTATTTTGGCCGCCACACCAAAATAAGATTTCAACAATATAAATATCCTATCCGAGATTCTCGAGGATGCAGGTAACGAATTTGGGATGATTTTAGAAATCCAAGATGGCCGCCGCGTAAAATTATGATTTCAATAATATGGATATCATCATCATCAAGAGATCATAAAACTTTAAGAGTAGGTACCTAACTACTCTCGTAATCGAAGTGACGGGCAGAAGGTAGCGATATATAAATTTTATCTTGAAATTTTTATATGAGAAAAAGTGGCGAGACAAGCAGTTGCATTCACGATTGAAAATCAAGCAATTGCACTCATCACTGAGACATTCGCTAGCTGTAACATCCTTAAAACTGAAACAGAATAATGTTTGCACATTACTAATTTACGGCAGAAAATGGCTCCGTGATACTGTGTAACTTATGACATGGGTCATCCTGCCACCACAAGCAGCGCCCGTTCACGAGTTAATGCACGGACCAGCCATCACCTACCTCGACCATCATAGCAATAGTTTTTAAAAATTAATTAGAAATATAGTATTATGGTTTATATTTATGTTTTCCTCGATCACAACTTATTGGAAATAAAACAGTTTCAACCGCCTTTGTATCAAATCTTGAATGTTTTGAATGGTTCAAGCCCATCGCGTGCAGGGTTGCATGAGCTACTTCTGCTGGCATCATACACCTCGGCGTTATGAGTGTGAGCTAAAACAATTATATCATATTAAGACCTGAAGATATATTGAATAATACAACTAGAAATGAAACTACATGAAGGCATTAAAGGCATTCATTTTCTCAAAATTGATTCCTATAGAATTCTCTTCAATATCTTTCAAGTACTATCGAGTATCGCTTGGGAAACAAAAGGTGGTCTCGGAGAGAACAAGCGGCGCAAGGACCTCTCCCAACATTTTTTTTTGCGCTCTTTTAAATAAAATGTACTGTCATTTTTTTTTGCTATAAAATAATCATAATCACTAGATTATGATTATTGGACTAACAAGGCTGTCCGATTACTTAGATATTCTGCTGTGGAGTAGAAGGATTTACGATAGAGTCATTTTTTAATATATTTTTTTAAATTAAAACATTTTTTTTTATAGTTAATACCTGAACAGTGTTTGGGGCTTTATTATAAATGTGTATACATTAACCCTTAAAGCTATAACGTATGTTATGAACCCTTTCAGAATTAGTTACAAGCTATCCCTTATTTTTAGTATTATAATAATAAAATCACCATTAAGAGCAAAATGTGTGGATGTTTACCTTACCTACATGTGAAACTGTACCTATCTTTTCAAATAGTGATATTTCAGACGGATGTCTTCTGGTTTCCTTCACAATGTACATGAAAATTTTCGATATCCGATAAAATCGAACGAATTTTTATGGCCAATTTTTAATACCACGTCGTGAAGTTTTCATAAATGAATCGCTGAAAGATGTTTATTTTACACGTTGCATTAGATTTAAAAAATCGCTCTCACCCTTCTTCCGTAAGCCATTGTGAAGTATTCAAGGCAACAACTTTCTAAAGCATCTGAGTAACTAAAGAAAAGATACGTAAAGTTTATTATTCTTGATACCTCCATCGGGTCTCGTTCGATAAACCTGAGACATGACCGCTCTTGGATATGGTCTAAGCCTTTTCTCACAACGCTAAAAAGACGTCTTGGACCTGCAGTGAACAAAATATACAATAAGCAATTTCTGCTTCGAAAGTAGGTACCATCAGAGCGCTTTTGCACTACGTCCGATCAGTGTCCAATCTGTACCCGTGAAAATACGGTCCGGAGTATTAGAACTTTTTCTATGGTAGTTTACACACTAGATCCGGCTTCCATCATGCTATATCTTTCTGTTAATCGATAACCTCCGTTCCGGAGAAGATTATTGATGGACTGAAGTGGCCATATTATTAATTGTATGAACGCTCTGTTATATATGCACATATGTATGCTTTAATGCAGACATAAAATTAGCGTCAGCACTTTAAGACCAAGGCGTCACTTAATAAAATATAAAGGCAGTCAGTCTCCTTCCGAATCCTGAGCCACTCATACATTTCAATTATATTTTCTAGTTCCAAATAAATTTCTTTTTTAAAAGTTTGTTTTTAATATTCCGTCTAACAAATGGTAGCAGCGCAAAGGATTTAAAATTTTATAAATCCGCGGTAAACACCTCAAGTGAAAAGTTATAGTGATACCAAAAGTGTAAAAGTGAAAATAATATCTGTTGGTTGGTTTTAATAAGTGGTTAACAAAACAGTACTAATCCAGAGTACTATACAAATCTTAGTGACCGCCTGAATCCAATGGTTGTGAACTGCTAACAAGCTTCGACCTGCTATACCGGAAAGAAATAACTATCTACGTGGTGCTCTCCAACATCGCTGAATCTTCTTCTCTTCATCAACGCCGAGTCCTCTGGTACCTAACGATTTACCATAAATTGAGCCAATTATGACTCGATTTGAACTCGCCGTGAATATCTCCGTGGTCCTGTAAGTCTTCAAATTTTAAATATTTCAAGTGTGAAAGTGCAAAACCCATAATAACTGAGATATTAAATAGACATATTTCTAAAACTACAGTGAAAGTGCAAGGTGTCAGGTCTAACAACACTTTATCTAAAGTTTATTGCATAAATATTATACTAAAGAGCGTTATTGTCATCTACATTCTAATTTTATTACATCATCTTAGGTTCCGAGAACATTTTGTCGAGTAGCTTATCGCATCGAATTTATAAACAATCTGGGTGGCCGTCTATCACACCGTAGTACATTTTAAATTTTATAAGTGTATATTTTATTTTATTAAACATGTCGGTTAAAGAATCTCAAATTAAACATGAAAGAAATGAGTTACAAATTAGCACTTTATTCAAATTCATTAGTCCTTTTGATGGGACACGCGAAAAATTAAATTCTTTTATTAATAATTGCAATAATGCTATTGGACTAGCACCGGATTCTCAAAAATCGATTTTATTTAAATTCATACTTTCTCAACTTGAGGGCAAAGCGGAATTAGCTTGCTCTATTAAGGAATTCGACAATTGGCATCAACTTAGCGATTTTCTCAAAACACAATTTGGAGAAAGAAAGCATTATGCACACCTTTTACTTGAATTGCAGGAATGTCAACAAAATAATACAGAATCAGTGTCACAATTTTCTTTACGCGTAGAGACATGTCTTTCAAAACTTTTAACAGAAGTAACTATATCCAATAAGAAGAAATCAGAGTTAACCGGTCGAATGGCAGCCATGGAAGACATCTCAGACTCAGACTCAGACTCTCCATACCTTTTTATTGGGTCTTAAACCCGAAATTTCAAATTTAGTTCGTTGTAAAGATCCACTAAATCTCAATGAAGCAATTAATCTAGCAGTCTCAGAAGAGAAAATTTTAAATTTATTTCATAAAAGAAGTTCTCAGCAATTATCATTGCACCGATTAATTCCTAAACCCCAACAGCCATTTAGGGGTCCTACACATAATAATACCCAAAAATTTCAAACCACAAGGCAGTTTGAGAACAGAAGCCCATTCTGTCGCTATTGTAAAAAACAAGGTCATTCAATAGAAAATTGTTTTAGACGACAATTCAATAACAACAGACTACAACCAACCAGACCCAGAGCAGATAATGTTAATTTTGTCATAAATGAAAACTTAAATCATGATAACTCGGAGCCACAACAACTATGCTCCAATGATAATAATGACCAACAGCTTACCCATTTAAACGCGTAGTGGGCTCGCGAAGGTGTCACCCGAAGCCCTGCAATAAAAATCTCAAATCAAAAAAATGTTTGGACACCATTACCACCTTCAAGGCTACACGACAGGGTAACCAGCCCCAAAACGGAAGCTTAACGCTCAAGGCTACACGACAGGGTAACCAGCCCCAAAACGGAAGCCTAACTCTCAAGGCTACACGACAGGGTAACCAGCCCCAAAATGAAAGCCTAACTCTCAAGGCTACACGACAGGGTAACCAGACCCAAAACGGAAGCCTAACGCTCAAGGCTACACGACAGGGTAACCAGCCCCAAAACGGAAGCCTGAAGTCAAATCCTCTAAATCCAATACCTAAAAAAGAAGAAAAAGTATTCATCAAATCCATTAAAAAATTACTTACCTTATATTGAAATCCAAACATCTCTCTCCTCAGAACCCTTTCGACTCCTTGTCGACAGTGGAGCTACAATCAGTCTTATTAAAATGCATATAATAGAAAATATGCCCGAGGTGAATAAAAACATTATAACATTCAGTGGCTTAGGAAATACCGACAATCCAATCAATTCGTTAGGTTGTCTAATCTAATCGAATCGAATTAATTACGATATCTATCGAAATTAATTCAATAGAACATGACTTCCACCTCATACCTAATTTCGACTTTCCATACGACGGTATTATCGGAAATGATTTCCTTTCTTTACATAAAAGTAAAATAGATTATACTTTGAAGGAACTTAGTATTGATGACGTAAAATTCAATTAAAAATTTAATAACCCCATTTATACAATTGCGCCTAGAACCGAAACGGTAATAGAATGTACTCAGTACATAATCCCGAAATCAAAGAAGGTCTCATTCTAGATCAACATATTATGGATTCTCTATTAATCGCTAACTGTATTGTTAAAGTAAAACCTAATTCTAGAATTAATATATCCGTGGTAAATACATCCGAAAATCAAATAGAGATAAATTCAGACCTCAAATTAATAATTAATCCTTTAGAGTACAATGAAAATAACTCTATATTTTATTCGAATATTAATGATCAAAATATTTCAGATAGAACTGATAAAGTTTTAGATCTTTTGAGATCCCATTTAAATTGCGAAGAAAGAGACGCTCTGTTTAATTTATGTTCCACATTTTCTGATATATTTCATTTGCCTAGTGATAAGTTAACTTTTACAGAAGGTATTCAGCATGAAATTAAAACATCCTCCTCAATCCCTATACATACAAAATCCTATCGATTCCCTGACATTCACAAAGGTGAGGTTCAATCACAAATTAACAAAATGCTAGAAGAAGGAATTATTAAGCCTTCAACATCCCCTTGGTCATCTCCAATCTGGGTCGTCCCAAAAAAGATGGATGCATCCGGAATAAAGAAGTAGCGGGTAATAATCGACTACCGCAAACTAAATGATATCACAATCGGTGATTCTTATCCTATCCCAAACATATCCGATATATTAGACCAGTTGGGCAAATGTAAATATTTCAGTACTCTTGATCTTGCGTCGGGCTTCTATCAAATTAAAATGTCGCCCCAGGATGCACCCAAAACAGCCTTCTCAGTTCCACAAGATCATTTTGAATTCACTAGAATGCCCTTTGGACTAAAAAATGCACCTGCAACATTTCAAAGACTTATGAATTCTGCCCTATCTGGGTTACAAGGTATACAATGCTTCGTCTACTTGGATGACATTGTAATCTACTCCTTCGATCTTGATCAGCACATAAACAACCTCTCTAATGTATTTGACAGGCTCCGCACCTACGGGTTAAAGTTACAACCTGACAAGTGCGAATTACTCCGCAAGGAAGTTTCCTACCTTGGACATATCATTACCGATAACGGGGTAAAACCGAACCCAGAGAAAATAAAAGCTGTTGCAGACTTTCCTACACCCCAGTGCCCTAAGGACATAAAGTCCTTCCTTGGATTAGTTTGCTACTATCGCAGGTTCATTCCTGATATGTCAAAACTGGCTAAACCTTAAACCAATCTCCTTAAAAAGGACGTCCCATTTCTTTGGAATAATGAACAGGAATTATCTTTTAATAAATTAAAAAATTCTCTTATTTCCGCACCTGTTCTAGCTTATCCTGATTTCACTAAACCCTTTTTACTTACATGTTACGCTTCAAATTTCGCGATATCTGCTATACTCTCACAAGGATCCATTGGCAAAGATCACCCCATTGCATTTTCTTCAAGAACATTAAATAAGGCTGAATGCAATTACAGCGTCACTGAAAAAGAATGTCTAGCGATCATTTATGGTACTAAAGTTTTCCGTCCCTACCTTTATGGTAGACGATTCATAATTATAACAGATCACCGTCCACTCAAGTGGCTCTTTAATTGCAAAGACCCGGGCTCCAAGCTCGTTAGATGGAGGCTCAAACTTGAAGAATTTGACTACGACATTGAATATGAAAAGGGTAAAATAAACACTAACGCAGATGCATTGTCACGATACCCAATAAATCCATTAATTTCTAAAGATCCAACAGATAATGCTGAAGATGAAGTCAGAGATCAAAGACCAAATTCACCCCCTCTATCTATCCCTAGTTTGCCAGATCAAAACCTTGAAGATCTATTGTCAACAGATTTTGACCCAACTAATTTGAGTCCTTTAAATTTATCGCCCTCTGTGATTCCATTCTTTACGTCAGACAATTCACCTCATGAAACTTATTCTGATCCACAACCTTCTACTAGTAACCAAAATCCTGAAAACTTACCTTCACATATTCCTAATGACACCGATCTCCTTCAATCTTTACCTGAAAACTTACCTGTATCCGCTAGTCCATCAACTAGCGTCACTAGCCGGATAGCTGAAAATCAAACAAATATTAGTGAAGATTATTCCAATTATTTAAAATCTATTAAAGATAAAAACAAGATTTTTAATACATATATAAAAGAGCACAACGAGAGCCTTCTTAAGAGTTCTGCAAATGTAATTCTTCTTCCAGTATCAATAGATTTTGATGAGTCGAATCCTTACCTTTCTGACTTATTCTCTGCCTCAGAGAAAGTCAATGTTGTAGAAGGAGAACGTGAACTGCATTCGTTTAAAATATCTGAAATCAATGGTAAAATTTACTATTTCCTATTTACTAAAGTTTATTTCTTTGATACTTGTACCCTGATATATTTAAAGCAATAAAATCTGCTAGAGACAGTATTCTACTTACCGGCACAATCAATGAGATAGCTATTTCCGACTTTAGGAATTCATTTGAACAACATTCATTTGTAAAAATATATAGTATGCTCATGTATCTTTTTGATGGTACAAATATAACAGTCAATATCCATCACAATAGTATAATATATCCCGTGCCTACAGAAATTACAAAAATCTTGAAGTAGAACCACGATATACCAATAGCGGGCCATTTAGGGTCAAACAGAATGTTTAATCGCGTAAAAGAACGTTATTTTTGGAAAAATATGAGATCAGACATAGAAAACTATGTAAAAAATTGCAAGTTTTGCCAAACCAATAAAGCCTTAAGAAAAATTAATAAATCACCTATGCAAATCACAACAACATCTTCTAGACCTTTCGATAGAATAAATCTCGATATAGTGGGACCTTTGCCTGAAGCTGGAATTTATAAATTAAAATATATTCTTACTTTACAAGATGACTTGACAAAATTTTCTATAGCTTACCCAATATCTAATGCTACGGCTGAAGAATCATGTGAATGTCTCGTTCATTTCATATCTTTATTTGGAATACCTAAGTCAATTTTAACAGATCAAGGAACAAACTTTACAGCCGAACTTTTTAAGAAAACTTGTGAATTTTTCAAAATCAAGCAGATTTGGTCATCTCCCTATCACCCTCAGACGCAAGGTGCTCTGGAGAGAAGTTGTTCCACTTTAAAAGAATATTTAAAATCTTATAGTAACGAAAACCAAACTAATTGGCATAAATATGTATTTACTGCCATGCTGACATATAATAACACCGTCCATACAACTACCCAATTTTCGCCTTTTGAACTTATTTTCGGGCACAAGCCCTACATTCCCGATTCCGTTTTTGATTTACGATCTGACGTCACATACCCAGAATATATTAAGATGCTTCACCATCGCCTTAAACTGTCTAGAGAAAAGGCCATACAAAATATAAACTCTTCAAAAGAAAAGTCAAAAAATTATTATGATAAACATACTCGTCCAGTGCAATATAAAGTCGGTGAATATGTGTATATTAAAAATCATGTAGGACTTCGGAAGGCGCTATCTCCTACATGGAAAGGTCCATATAAGATCGTCAAAATCCATGGCAATAACACCTTATCTCTTCTTATAAACAGTTATATTTTACTATATTATATTTTTATCATATACACAGTTATAGGTTTATTTACATAAGCATGATAGTTTAGTTTAGTTTTATCATTACAGAATGGTTAATACATACTGCGCCATAGCCGCTAGCGAGAATGAGTATATCAAATACATCAAGGAAGGTCCTGGCTTGCTCTTCGACCCAGTGGGCACTCTGAAGCTCATAGACGATTATCTTCATATAGTTATTCCGATAGATGTTACTTCTTTTGATCAAAATATTAAGTACACCCAGGATGTTTTAAACATTGTTAAATTACAGTGTCAAGAAAGTATAGAGATAGATATTTCCGTCTGTCAAAATATAATGCAACCCTTGGATTCACTCTATAATGATATACTTCGTGACTATAATTCCATATCTCATATCATCTCTAGCGAGAGACCCAAAAGATCTGCATGGTTCTCTGGCGTCGGTGTAGTCTTTAAGCATATATTCGGCACCCTTGATGAAGATGATGCGATAAATTACAATAGAGCAATAGAAACATTGTATGATAATGATAAACGGTTAGAGAATTCCATACAAAAAACTATTCTAGTTTCGAAATCTGCTATTTCTAATATTAACCAATCTGTCAATGAAATATTGGAGAATCAATTTAAACTCAATGATGCCATTAATAATTTATCTACAAATGTGAGAAATATATCGAATTTAGTTACTATAGATAGTTTCAAAGTAAAACTAATAAATATTTTAAATTGTCTTCAATCACATTTGTTTACTCTTGCGTTTAATAATTGAAGACTTATTGAATTCTATTTTATTCATAAAAAGCAATACTTTACATCCATCTGTCTTAACACCCAAGCAATTATATAACGATTTATTAAATGTCTATAAAAATATACCTAAATCTAAGTATAGGGACTTACCTATTAATTTAGATTTAAGTAATATTCATGTTTTGATTAATGTAGCAGATTTAATTTCATATTATTATAATGGTAAACTGATTTTTATTGTTTAGATTCCATTAGTTAATGCCTTATATTATAATGTTTATGATACTGTTCCTTTACCTATTCCGCATGAAGTTAATTCATCTTATTCATATGTTTGCATTATACCTACAGAACGATATCTGGCAATAAATACTGATAAGTCTACATTTACATATTTAAAGGATTTTAATGAGTGTAAAGTTATTTCTCCCAAAGTACAAATATGTCAAATAACTAACATATTCTCAGTTCCTGGTAATCCGTCTTGTGAAATAGAAATTATGACAAAAGCTGTATCCAGTATTCCAAATACCTGCTAAACTATATTTATACATGGTGATATAGATATTTGGCATAAACGAAATAATGCTGATTGGATATTTGTAGAATCAAATTTAAATAAAATAACAATAGAATGTAATCAGGATGTATTATTTGAAACAACCATTTCAGGAACAGGAAAACTTATATTCCATTCCTTATACTCCATATAATTGTACAGCTTATTTTAAGAATATTAAATTTAATAAGGTATCCGATCCAGAAATTAATATTCCACTCATAAAACCTACTTATAATATAATATCTGATAAATGTTGTAATCTTAGCCGCTTCAATATTTCCAAAATTAACTTTTCTGAAATTAGTAATATTAATCTACATCAATTAAAAGATCTTAAATTTAACATAGAAGATATCAGTGATGATCTATATATTGCAAATCCTGTTAATACCTTTAGTGATAATTCAAATAATTCTGTTATAAGTATAATTTGACTATTTCTAGTTGTATGTTTTATCGTAGTTTTTATATGTAAGAAATTATGTATCCTACTTTCAAAGTATTTTGTAAGGGCTAAGGATTCTGAAGAAATAGATATTGAATTTCAATCATCACCACCTCCACCGCAACTAAGAGTTGGTTAAAATATTCTGAAAACTTATCTTTATTATTCACGATAAGTTTCCTCTTAAAGGGGGAGTTGTTATATATGCACATATGTATGCTTTAATGCAGACATAACATTAGCGTCAGCACTTTAAGACCAAGGCGTCACTTAATAAAATATAAAGGCAGTCAGTCTCCTTCCGAATCCTGAGCCACTCATACATTTCAATTATATTTTCTAGTTCCAAATAAATTTCTTTTTTAAAAGTTCGTTTTTAATACTCCGTCTAACAGCTCGCGCACAGCATCCGAACCGAATCCAAGATTCCGAGCTGCGTGCACAGAGGCAGTGAGGTGGTGATTGTAAAAAGCTCATTATAAACCCATTAAGAGAAGATGCACTAGCAGATAGCATTGCCCGAAGTATACACCGATTGAAAGGACTCCTGATCAACGACGTGAATGCCTGCTGTTGCTCCGCGTAAGATGCCGTATGCCAAAGAGTTGCCCCTGAATTGTTTGAACTTGGATCAGAGATCGGATTAGTGCGTAAGTAATATCCGAATTCAATCACTTTGTAGTTCGTCTGTAAGTCCTTTAAGTACGTTATTTTATTCTTAGGGACGTCTTCAAATTATAATCCCATATTTTATTAAATCAATCGAATCGAAAGATCGTCCCTTAATATTATTACCGACAAGTAGTCTCCGATATTTTCACTAAAAAAATTAATACGCGTTTATTTTTTTATGATGCAATGTAATCTTAATAAAACTTAATATATTATGACGTCTTTATTTATTGAAGTTCATAAATTACTACGGCCGAATCTTCACGCTGTTTCTGTGGAAAAATTCCTGTCCTTTATATGGACGGTGAGCACCAAGCTTCATATCTTTTGTGATGATACACGAAAAAGTCCTAGCGGCAAGCTTCATTTCTTGCGATACATTTTTTATTTCCTTAGAGAAAATAATCAAATTATTAATTTCTTAATACAATCAATTACTGGCCTGCCTACAAGATTAGGGCATACTCCCACCTTAAAGGCCAACATAACATCTCTTGACCCCTGGTGTTACGGATGTCCATATTATACAGTTGCCTCATCAGTCCCTATCACGTGGAGCTCTTGCCAGTTTGGCCCTTCTTATATAAAAAAGTATATCTACGTATTCTGACTTTAACAGCATTTACAGTCTTTTTAGTTCTAACAAACAGCACGCGGCCCTTTCGATATTTCATGGGGGACAGAGGGTATGCTGTTATATCTACCGAAAGTTGCCCCACAGTTCAAATTTAAATTCAAATATTTTTGGTCAAAATAGGATTTAAAATCAATTATATCATGCAATTCAATTTATTATTAAATAGCTTGAAGGCGGTTGCTCCGTTCCCAATATGTGGTATCATAGCAACCTTTACCACACAAACATTTATATCATTTATTTTGAATATCTTTTGTGTTCAACAAAATGTCGTTTTGTGTTGAATATTTTCTGGTATAAAGTTGTAATAGCACATACATCGCTTAAAAAAAGACTCACTAACTCGACCTAACCGAGTAGTAGGCATAACCAATTTATGTTTGTTCCTGTTAATATTACGATTTTTTGTAGCTTCATTGTTCATTGTTTCTAGCTAATTATCTAATATTTAAAATGTTTATATTGTAAAAAAAATCTCTCAATTATTCTTTTGGACCTAGGTTATAAATAACACAAATGGCTCCATACCTATGTTGTCGTTTAATATTAACCTCGAAAAAATGTGTAAATTGACGGGAAATGATTGAAATTTCTAACTTTCTAAGTTTATTATAAACGCATTTCAAATTTTAATTAACAAAATATAATATGAGCATGAAGTTTTGTAAAAACCTTATATTGTGTAAGTACTTTTAATAATATTTATGGCGAATACTCCAATATTCTTGATCTTAAAAGTATTTTTATTGTTATTATTATTTAATCTAGTAGCGACCCGGCCCGACCACGTATAGGTGTAATTTAGAAGAAAAAGGGTGTTTTGTAGCTGACTTTTCGTTACATATTAATAAGATTTGTTTGGCTACAATAGCTCCATATATAAGCCCACAACATTGAATATCTGTATTTATCCAAAGTGTCTAAAGTATTTATTACAATTATATACTGTAAATAAAAAATATAATTTATATTTGATAACGATGAATACTAGTTAATAGCAGCGCAAGAAAGACATTTTTATAACAAAGTTTTACTGAAAAAAGCCAATTAAATGAAAGACGATTAAGAAGAACTACAATTCTCAGATCACTAGGATCTTTAACATATATTTTACAATTTTATTTTTTCTTCTTAAAAACTTCAGTCTTATTGTGTGATGTATAAAACTATTGTTTAAAATTATCTAACTTATTGTGAAAACTTTTTAGGGGGAGTTATCATATACAACAATACAGTCAGACATTGAATAGTTTATTTGGTTTACACTATGTGAGAAATACACAGAACCCTCCGTGAAAAATTCTAATCGCGTGAAATATATCTTATGAATAAAATAATTACTTACTTAATGAAAAATAATTAAAGGTAAATGGTATAATTCCGTCACTCCAGGGACTCGGCCAATTATTTGGTAAATGAACATTGTAGCCTATAATGTTTAAAAATATAAATCCATTTAAGGTACCATTGTAAATTATCATTAAATATTTTAACTAAGTTAATTAATTGTTATTACCATTGCTGTTACCACACAAAGTTATTACTACGAGAAAGAAATTAATAAAACTTTTAAATAAAGACCACCCAATGAACATCGAACAACGATAAGAGAAATACATGGGTATTCATTTAATGAGAAAATTTATTAAGGCAGTTTGTTTTCAAATCTGGTTGTAAATCTCATTTTACGACAAACAGTCGTTATACCACAATATGGTCTTTATAAGTTTTGTATTAATGGGTAATTTTTCTGATAGAAAAAATTGTTGATTTGCTCTAATATTATATTATTAATACTGCAGTACACGTGCTTTTTTTTTACTTGAGTTCACGCGTGTACTACTATGGTAGGTCATTTTAAAATGGAGATAACTTGGATATTCCTTATTATCTGATTGAAACAACAAATGGAATGGAAAAATCTTATTTTTCTTAATTTTTCAAACTTACTTATTAAAGTAAATTACAAATATATTATTGTGTATTAAAACCGTTTAAACATACTCTGAAAATGTACTATACTCTAAAATCTGATCATGAAGGTTCCTTAATATAAAGCCAATTATAATATAAAAGGTGTGCTAAAAGTTTTACTAACACTAATGATCCTTGTTAAAGAAAATTACAATTATTTTCTCTCTGTTAAAACACTGCGTAGTTTTTGCTGGTAAGGAAGGAAGTAAATAAATCCACTTGTAACTTGAGTACTTGTAATTTCCGTAAAAAAAACGATTAAAAATGTTTGGGAAAAAAATTAACTAATGCAATTCTATTTTCTTTAACTCGTCACAATTACCACTTTTACGCGATACTTGTAGTATACTTTACCAGTGGACCCTGGTCCTTTGCACAGGATGCCGACTAGATTATGAGTACCACACCGGCGCCTATTTCTGCCGTGAAGCAGTAATGTGTAAGCATTACTCTGTTTCGGTCTGAAGGGTGCCGTAGCTAGAGAAATTACTGGGCAAATGAGGCATAACATCTAATGTCTCAAGGTGACGAGCGCAATTGTAGTGCCGCTCAGAATTTTTGGGTTTTTGAGAATCCTGAGCGGCACTGCATTGTAATGGGCATGGCGTATCAATTACCATCGATCGATCATTGTGCTCGTCTCGTCCCTTATTATCATATAAAAAAAAGGAGTGGGCTTATTGTAGTAGTATTTGAAATTAGGCATTCGCAAATTTTGAAGTTGTGGTTATTTATTACCAACAGTAATTTACCAGAAAGAGGCTCCTTTAAACAGGATCCCAGCTAGATTATGGGTACCACAACTGTGCTTATTTCTGTCGTGAAGCAGTAGTGTGTAAACATTATTGTGTTTCGGTCTGAAGAGCGCCGTAGCTAGTGAAATTACTGGGTAAATGAGACTTAACATCTTATGTCTCAAGAGGACGAAGACAATTGTAGTGCCACTCAGAATTTTTGGGTTTTTAAAGAATTATTTTGCATTGTAATTGGCAGGGCGTATCAATTACCATCAACTGATCATCCTGCTCGTTTCGTTCCTTATTTTCATTACAAATAAATATAATATTGTTATATATTATCGCACTGAGCTGTTAGCGCAGTTAACAAGGAGTTTGAACCCAAGGTGCTTTCACACAAAATTGGTCCACAGTCGACGAGTAGCGGAAAATATTCCGTGAATTAATATATTCAAGGGCTATAATTGTCCTTAACCTGACTAGATAAGTATTCCATTCAAGCTTCTCATATTTGTTAGTTATAGAGTAATTTGTTATTTTTTTAAAGTGATACCCTTCATTTCTGTGATTAAATATACAAATTAAATTTGTAACTCTCGGGAATCGCTTTAAAAAAATATAACAAATTGTTTAGATTTGAAAGAGCGACATGTCTCAAGTCAATTTCCTAATATGCAAATATTGGGGTTGAGCAGGTTTTCAACTGTTGAGTAGATCCTGTAGATGAAGCCACAACCTGAGAGTTGAACAAGACATATCAAGATTCATGAACGTTACGTCACTCGAACGGTTGGCTCAATTGGATATGAATAGGAACGCGAGAGGTCGCAGATTCGAGTCCCGCATCGTTCATAAAATTTTGTTTTCAGTTTTATTTGTCATAAAAATAATGAAATTATAGATACTAAGTCATAACGATTGTGATTACGGTACCCACTATAATTAGAAAGAGGCTGGCAATAATCTTGTAACTTCTTTGACAGCTTATAGAACCATACCATACCATAAATAATTGTAAATACATGATATTATTGTTGTTGCATTAGCTATAGTACTTCCTTATACACTACATTAGTGGTTCTGCCTTGAGTTGCTAGTAAGACCAAACTGCTCGGCGAACTTACTCTAGAGCAAGCTACGTAGAGCTGCCCATGTGAGAAGCAGTCCTCCCCCTTAGGTCAATCTCTGCCGTTTTTAACGTCTCACCCTGTGACTTATTAATGGCCATTGCAAAGCAGACCTTAAGGGGGAACTGCAACCTTTTAAATTCAAACGGGTAGTCAGATGGTATTAGAGGTATGCGTGGTATATACATGGATTCACCTCTAGCGCAACCAGTAATGACAATGGCCTATACCACATTGTTATGTAACGCTTTTATACGCAACCTGGTCCCGTTGTATAACTTGGCAGGGTTCAGATTACGCAGTAACATTACTGAAGCACCCACTGTACGGACAAGTTTATGAGTTGGTAGTCCAGGCGGGTTAGGTGCATTCAAGAATTCCACAGGATACTGAACAGCATCATCCGTATTTACTACAGAGTCCACAGAGTTGTATTGAAGTTCTGCGCCTTCAAACGCCTTAAATAAAGTGTCATTATTGACAGAAGCTTGGTCGTTCTTAGGACTCAGAATATCACGTTCACACAACCACTCCATGGGTTTATTGGGCAGGTTTTGGACATCTGGGTAGATTCGGGCTATTAGGTCTTGCACGGTGTGCAAAACTGACGCAAGTTCTGGTGGAATTACAATTTTGCTCTCAGTTATCGGATGTTCTCCATTCCCTATTTTAAGCAAAAGATCGGAGAATTCCCCGGCGCACACGTCGCCCTTAAGACGCACTCGCATGGTTTATGTTTAGTTTTTTAATTAAAGGCCAAATATTTGACGCCTTGATGCATGCTTTGACTTCGTCAGCTCGAGTTCCCCGCGATAATACGGGCATAGTCTGACGAAAGCCTCCAGCTTATTAAACTGAGACCCCCCCCCATCGTGAAGTTGTTCCCTCGGATGTCTTTTAGGGGTTTTTTTTTTTTATATGAGAGGGGGCAAACGGGCAAGAGGCTCACGGGATCGGGAGAGGTGAGGCATCCGCCCATGGACATCCGCAACAACAGGTGTGTCAAGAAATGCGTTGCCGGCCTTCAAGGTGGGAGTATGCTTATTTCTTGAAGGTCCCTAAGTCGTATCTGTTCGGGAAGACCGCTGCCGGTAGTTGATTCCACAAAGTGGCTGTGCGAGGCAAGAAATTTCGAAGAAAACGCGCGGTTGTGTAATGCCAGACGTCTACGTGATGCGGATGGTACTTTGCACGTAATGTCCGATGGTGGAATTCGGCCGCTGGAATCAACCCGAACAGGTCCTCTGAGCACTCCCCGTGATAAATGCGGTAGAAGATGCAGAGAGAACCCACATCTCTACGCAATGCTAGAGAATCAAGCCGATCGGAGATGACTTGATCGTCGATGATTCGAGCCGCTCTTCGTTGTATGCGGTCAAATGGAAGAAGCTGGTACTGGGGAGCACCCGCCCAGAGGTGAGAACAGTACTCCATGTGAGGCCGAATTTGCGCCTTATAAAGTTGCAGGCGGTGGCTTTTAGTGAAGTACAGTCTCGCCTTACTGAGTACATCAAGCTTTTAAGAGGCCAGTTTGGCCTTCTCTTCCACGTGACAACGGAACTGAACGTCGCTCGATATATCGACGCCAAGTATGCCAATACAGGCTGTGGCAGTTAGAGGAGTGATCTCGAATCGAGGGGATACGACAAAGGGAGACTTTTTAGTGGTGAACGCACAAACTTGTGTCTTCTTGGGGTTGAATTGGACTAAATTTAGTCGGCCCCATTCCGAGACTTTGCAAAGCATAGTTTCGATTTCAGACACAAGTTTGATCCGGTTCTCGTCGACGCTATCCCGAGACATGTTGGCACGGCCGGTGTAGGAAGCATACCCCGTGCTGTCGTCTGCATAGCAATGAATATTGCTGATTTGGAGCATATCATTGATATGCAGAAGAAACAGCGTAGGGGATAGCACACAGCATTGCGGGACACCAGAGTTTATGGGTTTTAAGTCGGAGCATGCACCGTTGATAACAACCTTGATGCTCCGATCAGCCAAAAAGCTAGTGACCCATTTGCACAACTTCTCGGGAAGCCCATAGGATGGCAGTTTCGCTATAAGCGCTTTATGCCACACCCGATCAAAGGCCTTCGCTATGTCCAAACTCACCGCCAACGCTTCTGTCTTCGACTCAACCGCTTGCGCCCATTTATGGGTGAGGTACGCAAGTAGATCACCAGCTGAGCGACCCTGACGGAAACCGTACTGGCAAGAGCTGGCGGTTGATGATCGACTCCATTACTTTGGAGAAAATGGAGGTAATGGCAATGGGGTGGTAGTTCGACGGATCTGAGCGTACACCTTTCTTAGGGATCGGGTGCACTAAAGCCGCCTTCCATAATTAATACGCCGCCATAATTTCGGGACTACGCCTGATGAGTAGGAGAGCCGGAAAAGACAGGTAAGGACCGGCGCCAGTTCCAGAGCACATGTCTATCGGGGGAATGCCATCGGGCCCGCTCGATTTGTGAATGTCCAAGGTGAGAAGCGCCTTAAGCACGGCACCATGCCGGATTTTTACCTCCGGCATATATGAATCGCACCGCAGAATATGCGATGGTGGTGCACCTTGGTCATCCAGAGTCGAGTTGGACGCGAAGAGGGAGCCCAGTAGATCAGCTTTCTCTTTCGCGTCATGGGCCAGCGAGTCATCATCCCTGTGCAGTGGCGGAATGGCTGGCTGGCAGAAGTTTCCTTGGACAGCCTTGGCGAGCGACCAGAATGCACGAGTTTCCGAGGGAAGGCGTGCAAGTCTCTCGCTAATTCTGCCAATGTGCTGTTCTATTTAACGCTTCAAAGGCCCCCTTGTGCGACATAGTGCTTTCGTCCTAAACTATAATTTTGAAATCGCGCAACACTTGTGCTGCGTTGCTTTGTTTTGGGATATTGCACAATGGAGTATCAATATGATTAAGATTTAATAAGTCTGTAAGTAAAGAAAGTAATTCAAGAGGCAGCCTGAAAGCCGTGTGAGCAGTTTTGCCTCCCTCCAGTAGTGTGGCAGCGATTCCTGATGACGCGACAGCCAAAGCGATACCCCGGTTATTTCGTACTTTTGCTAATATTAAATTTATAACTAAAGTTATTCCAGTGCCACCAGGAGCATCTAAGAAAAAAATGTCCCCAATCTCTCTTTCAATGCTGGCTAGAATTTGTTGATAAACATTTGCCTGTTCGTCGTTCGTCAAAAATTCCTCGTGATGCGATACTACCTCTCCCAGGGCGCAAGGGTCATAATTTGTCTTTCGTAGATATTATATATCAAGCATCTCTTAAACACCTTATTCATAAATATCTCCGCACCATTTTGCAATTCTCTTTCAAGTTGCCGTTTAATGTCGTCTGAAAAGCTGTCCCTATATTTTTCCCAAAGGCTTAAGGGATCAGTAAGTTGACAAAAACCTATCATTATTGTGAACAGTTCGCGCAGCTTGAATGGAGAATTGAACAATGCAGCTTTTTTTAAAGTTATGTCATAATGTTTATCGTTCTCTAGCAGTCCAAGGCAAATGTTGGATGGAAGATACCGTTGACAGTTTTTAAATATTCGCAGGATTTCGGCCCTCTAACCTCATGTAGTAATAAGCGTAGGTGGTAGCACTCGGTGTTATTTGGATGTATCATATAGACCCTACCGAGAAAAACGGCAAAAAAACACGTTTGTTTTATGGAAGCCACCTTAAATATTTATTTTATTCTGTTTTTAGTATTTATTGTTATAGCGGCAAAAGGATCTGTGAAAATTTCAACTTTCTAACTATCACGGTTCATGAGCCTGGTGACGGACAGTCAGATAGACAGACAGACAGATAGGCAGACGGACGGACAGCGGAGTCTTAGTAATACTGTCCCTTTTTTGCCCTTTGGGTACGGAACCCTAAAAAAATTGAGGTGGGCACTCCATACCATACATGTAACCAAATATCAAAAAAATCTATTTAACCCCCTATTTTTATAGTTAAAAAAAAAGAGTTTCCCCATACACACTTCGCACCCCTATTTAGCTTCTGCCTGCGACTCCGTCCGCGTGGGTCTCGTTTAAATATTGTAGCGCCATACAAACCTCCACACCCCCTTTCATTCCGTTAGGGGATGATTTCCGGGATAAAAATTATCCTATGTCCTTCCCCGGGTCACAAACTATCTCTATATCAAATTTCATCTCTCTAAATCGGTTCATACAAACTTTGCACCCCTTTTTAACCCCTTTAGGGATGAATTTTTTCAAAACGCTGAATGTTATTTTCTTGTATTGTATTAAGGAGTCCATACGCAAAGTTTCAAGTCACTTACTTATAATTTCACTCCATCCCCATACAAATTTTGCACCCATTTTTAACCTCTTTAGGGGTGTTTTTTTTTTAAATGCTGAAATCCATTTTCTTGTATTGTAATAAGGAGTTCATACGCAAAGTTTCAAGTCTCTTACTTATAATTTTATTCCATCCCCATACAAAATTTGCACCCCTTTTTAACCCCTTTTACTTAATAAGCTTTAACTAATTGTTATGTAGCTCAATCTGTATTTTTGTACGCTACGTTATATTCTAACCCCTTTGTTGTACTTGAGAGCAATTACGGCTATTATACAGGATGTCCCAAAGTTATGGGCCATGAAGGGAAAGTACCTCTACCTAAAAATACCGTAGATAGCGTATTTTACTGAAAGAAGACTTTATGTTATTTTTAAAAGTTAGTAATTCGGCATTCAAAGGTTTTCTAAGAATTACTTGCCTCGTCTGCAACTCGAACCGGCTTAAAAGTAAAAAAAACACCCCTATTTTTATGATGCCAATCGAAAGAATGGACAAAAACTAATAACTCTTCTTAAGTAACATAGTATTTTAAAAGAAAGGAGCAACGTAAAATGTTTGAGTCAAATTTCAAGAAAGTTATTCATTGCCGACGACGGCGTTCGAAAATTAAAGATATTATGATTCCATATTGATTATTCGCCAATAAGTACCCACTTCATAATTAAAATACTTTATAGCATAGTTTTAGTTTAAAAGCGATTCGAGAATGTGGGTGAGTTACAAACAGAATTGTGCCATATCATATCGAATATTCACCATAAAATTAAATGAAATCAAAATGCAGCGGACTCATTAAAAGATTGGCGATTTGCGTAAGACAAGAGGGATCACATTTTGATAATTGAATTAATTAATTTACAAAAAAATACTTACTTAATTGATTACTTTCTCATATCTACATATTATAAAAGTAGGGGTGATTTTTTTACATTTCAGTCGGTTCGATTCCCAGATGAGGCAAGTAATTTTTAGAAAATCTTTGAATGCCGAATTACTAACTTTTTAAAATAACAAAGTCTTCATTCAGTAAAATACCCTATCTACGATATTTGAGGTACTTTCCCTTCATGTCCCATAACTTTGGGACATCCTGTATAAGAATTCAGTTTCTTGTATGTAAGTGGCTGGGACTTTACTGTAAATGTATACACTTTTACAATAAAGTCCCAGCCACTGTTCAGGCATAATCTATAAATAAATTTAAATGTATTATAAAAAAATGGCTCTGCCGTAAATCCTATTACTCTACAGCTGAATATCTAAGTGATCGGACAGCCTGGGACTAAATTTTGATTATTTTATAGCGAAATAAATGACTGTACAATATTGTATATTTTTATTGAAAAGAGCGCAAAAAAAGAATGCTGGGAGAGTTACTTGACTCTCAGAGCGCCATTTGTTTCCGAAGCGGTAGTAGTGTCTAATATATTAGAAATAACATCAAAAAGAATTCTAAAGGAATCAATTGAGAAAATAAATGCCTTTTGTAACGTTTGTTTGTCTTTTCTTTTTTTTTCTTAACGTTTTGTTTTGATTGTTGTCTGTTTTTACTAAAAAATTTCAAAAATTTTTATAGCTATCTAATGCCACTACATATTTGGCACCACAACGTTGGTACCTAATTTATACATCTAAATAGATTGTAACAGCTGTGAACACATCGAAAAAAATAGCGGTAAACAATTAACTTCTATTTTCAGCAACACACGCACACTAAAACAATGTGACATACATGAATGTAAGCCGTAGCTTGTAATGCACACTATAGTAATAAGCCTGGCCTGTTATCATGCATTGCCAAACAGCAAGCGGATCTATTTAGACGGATAAAAATATCTGTATGGCTCAAGTACGAAGGCAATAATTACTGCGGAAAGAGCCGTCTCAACGATCCAAGGAGGAAATAGGCAGCGGCCTATGGGTTTGTAACTTGGATTTTTTAAAGGGCAAACCAAAATTCTTTGATTAGCTTCCAAGAGTTCAGAGGTGTTGTATCAAGACCTGAGTTAATAGAGTTCACATGACAACAAAATAAATTGAAGTTAAGCATAATATTGTTGAGTTGAATTCTATTTGAGCGGCGGATGTCCAGTTATGAATTTAATAATGTACAAAGTTTAATCATTAAACAGGTTATAAAATGTTAAGTAGATCTTTTAGATGATCCCAAAACCTGAGATTTGAATAAGATATCAGGAATTATGAACGAATTGCGTCTCTTGAACGGTTGGCTCAGTGGAAGAACGCACGCGCGAAACGCGTGAGGTCGCGGGTTCGAGTCCGGTATCGTTCATAAATTTTGTTTATAATGAGCAGGACGTTTTGCTGATGGTAATTGATGTGCCCTGCCCATTACAATGCAGTGCCGCTAAAGATTCATGAAAAACTCCAAAAATTCTGAGCGGCACTACAACTGCACTCGTCAACTTGAGACATAAGATGTTAAGTCTCATTTGGCCAGTAATTTCACTAGCTACGGCGCCCTTCAGACCGAAACATAGTAATGCTTACACATTTCTGTTCATGGCAGAAATATGCGCCGTTATGGTATCCAAAATCTAGCCAGCATCCTGTGCAAAGGAGCCTCCCACTGTTGTACCTACTAAAGTACCCTTTAAAAGTAAATAAATTTAAAATATTAGCGGAGATCATGTCAATGTCATGATTGATTTTCTTCTACCAAAAATAGATAAACACACCAATTGAAATTTTCCCAAAAAAATGTCTCTAAAAAGTACAAGAACCGTTTTAAATGATAAGATTAAAAGCTAATAATATCGCAATAACTAGAATATATATAAATGTTATTCAGTATTCTGTAATCAAATGTGTATTCGTGTCGCGATGATAAAACACAAGGTGTAACATACTCGTATAAGAAAAATTACTCTGTTAGTGTACGGGGATGAATACATAAACAATAACTCTGTTTGAAATGAGATGGTATGACTCTGTTGTAACTTGTTGTTTATCAAACTTGTAACATTATATATATAATGTGTAAATAACAACGACAGGACACATTTTGGGTGATATCGTGAACGTGTCATGTGTTTTAGATGAGCTAATGAGTCCATTTTTTACAGACTTCAAAAAATGATGTATAGTCATGAATGCCTTCAATTTCACTGTTATATTTCTTTCTGGGTATTGAATCTCCGGCAGAGCTTTCTGTTCAACCTGAAAAAATATAAAAATATTATGCAATTTTTATTGTCACTATTTGATAATTCGATTTGATAATGATATAAACCCTAGCACGAATTTTGAGCAATTAGCAAATAGTTATAGATACTTCAGAACTTTCAAGTGAATGAACTGATATTGACGATTCTTTTTTAATTTGAATGCTGATGCTTCACTTGTGGTCCCATTTCTTTGGGTTCCCTTTTTGAAGTGGATTGTGTCATTGTTAATTTTTTTTATTAATAATGTTATCTTTTAAAGTTTCTTGAATCGATTTATTTTCAATCTTCTCGAGGATAATAATTTCAAAAGTCAAATAAAAATCATATGAAATCCACAAATATATTTTCATACATCTTTTTTAATCGAAAAGTTCGCTTAATTATGGTTTAATTATCACACATCAATCAGGCGGAAAACGATCACTGCTGAACAAAGGCCTCCTCCACGCCTTTAGTGAGTAAAATGTTAATATATTTCTATAGAAAAAACTGCTCTAAAAAAAGTGGTAGTCTAATTAAAATAGTGAATGGTTTAAGGTAACGATGAATTAATTACAACACTTCCCGGAAATTAGCGCTCATTAAATACTACCGACTGCTGACGAGATATCATTAAAGATGCATTCGAATCATAGTAAAACAACTTCGTTTAGTTTCAAGAAGTTTGTGATAATAAATAACGTGTTACGTAAAAGTGTTAGATGTGAGTTTGAGGATTGTGAACTTTGCAATATTTCACCGTCGTACCGCGTATACAAGCAGTTTTGGGTTAATTTCGCATAATCTTCAAGTACTTTAAATCTGCCTTTACGATGCAGGAATATTTATTGATCACTTGTTTAAAAATGGGTGTCATTAGCTTATTAGCTTGCTTATTAATTTTGTTAAAATAGTTTTTCTTCCTACTAATATCTTCCCTTTCTTGGCATGCGTCTGTGCAGAATGGGATGTCGCTATGCCAACTTAATGGCTGACAGGCAGTATTGAGATAAAACCTTTAGTTGTGAATGGAACTGGCAACTACCTGTATCTTATATTACAGATAATATAATAAAAATAAAATTTACACAGCAGTAAAATAAAGTGCACAAGAAAGTGTCAAGAGGAGAAAGGTTTAGGGAAGCTTTTTCTCTAATCGCGTCTTTGATTTCTAAGAAATAAAAAGTTCAATAATAATATAAAAAAAAAAAAACATCATAGTTGTTACAATAAAAAAACTACAACCAAGCAAGAAACATGAGGCTAATTTATTTTTAAATGCGGTGAGATGAGGAGGGTCCGCCATACCAGAGACGTCAGAAACTTTTTACTTTTACTTTCGAAGATCAACGCCTATTAGTCCAGTTAGTCCGCTCATCTGTCGAAAGACTTTCACTGTAGACTTCATACATATGATAAGGGTAAGTTTTGTGTTAATATTATTTGTATAAATGGATACAAATGCGTGTTATTCTTGAAAGATATTGAGTTGCCGTC
The DNA here is from genome assembly GCF_905404315.1 of Leptidea sinapis. Taxonomy (NCBI): domain Eukaryota; kingdom Metazoa; phylum Arthropoda; class Insecta; order Lepidoptera; family Pieridae; genus Leptidea; species Leptidea sinapis. Next base: position 10,526,595 of record NC_066300.1, read on the forward strand.
TGAGATTTGTGTGAGAATATTATCCCTATTACAAATGCGTCTCACATCTTCACTTGGAAATTATTCGAGTCTCGTCAGTAATGTAGTTTTAGACTGTATACTTAATGATCTTTAATATTGATTTAATAGACAACATTTTAATAAACATATGACTTTATTATTAGAATGAACTAAAACTTTCAATTTGATTACAGTTTTAAGTAAATTATGTCACCAACACCGGTTCTGAAACAAACGCCACAATAGTCTAGTTTAGTTTCTTCCCCTTTAAAGTACTCATTTAAATAAAGATACAATTTATAGAATAATACCTGATGCCCGCGACTTCGTCCGCGTAAATAAAGAGTTAAAAATAATTATCAATCTTCTTTAAATCTTATTTTAAGGAAGATTGCTATGGAAAACTTAACCTCCTAAGATTGGTATAGTTATAGCTCACCGACGTGAATTTCAGTTATTCACAAATCCCACGGGAACCATGGATTTTTCTTGGATAAAATGTAGATTTTGTCCTTTCCCAAGATCTAGTGTATCGCTGTACCAAATTTCATCAAAATCGGTTCAGTAGCTCGTAGTAGTAAAGGCGTAACAAAAAAAACATTCATTCACATTAATTATAATATAAGTAGGGATTGTAATGTGTCATTGCTATTGGTATTACAATCATAATCTAGTCCCAGGTCATCCGATCACCTACGATACGAAATACGATACTTTTTGTTTTATACTAAAATTATAAAAAATATTTTAATTTCAACAAATAAAGATTAATAATTGTTATAAATTACTTTTAACTCTGGCTGATTGAACTCCCGTATTCAAATCCATATTCAAATATTTTTTAATTCAAAATAGGATTTGAAATCACTTATTAAACGTCAAAAACTACCACCCATTCGAAAAAGTATGCCGCAGACCTGAGAAGAACAAGAAACTCAACGCACTGAAAAAGAAGATTTTTCGTAAAATATCGTTTCAATGTAATATCGTACAATAAAATTTATTATTTAATAGCTTGAGGGCGGTCACTCTATTCCCAATCTGTGATATCATTATGAAAGTCATTTCAGCCGACTTTACCCGAACAATCACGACAGCTTAACCTCACAAGCAGCATGCCAAAAGAAGTAACCACAAAGATATTTTTCTCAATAAATATTTGCAACGAGGATATCACAACACACTTATCATGACTCTAGTGTAGTAATTTTCACGCCTCCGAATTCCACCTCCACACAACACGCCACAAATATCAAAATTATCCCCACCATCTTGATGTGTGGCGTTCCTCCTTCTTCCACGTACAACTGAACTATGGAATATGCTTAATTTTGAGTTGTATACAGGACGATAAAGGCCGGCAACGCTCCTGAGATTCCTTCGGTGTTGCAAGAGAGTTTGGGCGAAGGAGATCACTTCTCATCAGGTTTTTTTTTTTATGAAAATAAGGGCGAGACGAACAGGACGGTCAGCCTAATACGCCTTAATAGTAATTGATACGCCCTGCCCATTACAATACAATGCTGCTCAGGATTATTGAAAATCCCCAAAAATTCGGAGCAGCACTACAACTGTGCCCATCACCTTGAGCCATAAGATGTTAAGTCTCATTTGCCCTATATATGATATGGTGACAATATTGGAAGAAATATTTATAATACGAGACAAACCTTTCCATTCAGTAAACAGCTGTCTATTGGAATAACTTTTCGGTCTGTGATTTATAGCGGGATTGTTAGTTAGTGAACTATTACACGATATTTATGTTCGGAAGTCGAAGCTGTTTTTTATATTCAAATATTTTATCCAGAATTTACCATAACATATGATTGCGGTATAAAGAATTGTAATGAACTTCTTCCCGCTAAAACGCTGATATAGAACATTGAAGACATTTTTTATGAAAATAAGGGACGAGACAAGCAGGAAGTTCAGCTGATGGAAATTAATACGGCCTGCCCATTCTAATGTAGTGCTGCTTAGGATTCTTGAAAAATTCAAAAATTTTGAGCGGCAATGCAATAACGCTCATAAAGACATAGGATGTAAAGTCTCATTTGCCCAAAAATTTCACTAACTACGGTGCCCTTCAGACCGAAACACAATAATATTTACACATTACTGCTTCACGGCAGAAATAGGCGCTGTTGTTGTACCTATCCGGCAAAGGAGCATCCCACTAGAAATAGTATGATAAATATATTATTTCTAGCACGTCTACAGTGCAGTCTTGCATCGTTCAAAAATTTTCTTATTAAATTTAATTTGTGTAATTTATCCTAGAAGGGTTATCACTTTAAAACATACCGAATTTTGTGTCAATAAAGCAAGTGTAAAGACTTAAACTTTGGACGAACGTGCCTCTTGAACATGAAAAATGCATTTGACTTCAACATTCGAAAGGAATATATCGGAAATTTTAGATTAATCGAGAGCTTTAAGGATGTTGTGTTTAATTTATTACATTTCACATAAAGGAATCTGTCTCATTTTTTGTGATTTATCCCAAACAAATTAATATCGTAAAACGGAGACAAAAATATTGAAGCGATTTGTTAAAGTAGAGGTGATGGTGATCAAGTACTCGTATATTGACTGTTTATACGTTACAGGAAGTGTTGGTACGATCCACTTTTCTTGGCATTCCCCGATCAGATCTGAAATGTATTGACAATGAGCGCCAGGACAAGAGAACTAAGAATATGAGAGATAGTATGACAGGGTTGATATGAGTAGAGGTAATGATATAAAAATTACAAATTTAAGTTGTACCTTAATTATGGACGATGTGGGATTCAAACCCGCGCCTTGGGATACGCGCTAAGGGGTCAAGGGGTAAATATCAGATTTATTTAAAAATGCCTGTTTCAAATATATCGATGTTGACGTCATTATCTATATGACGTTAGGAACTAGCCACTGAAAGAATTAATTGTCAGCAAATAAGCTATAGTTTAATACAGGAAGTACGTACATTCGTTATTAGAATGAGTTACTGCATGATTTAAAGAATAAACCAAAAAGGAAATACAAACGAATGAAAATTTGATACAGTCATCGATATAATATAAAAGTGTAACTGACCCAAAGTTACTTACTTGTCATATCTTTTTTGAAATTTTTTAAATTGAAATTAATATGAAATGCATTCTGAATTCATTCGCAAACCGACTTGACTCTTTGTATTTTTCTTTTTCTTATCTTTTCTTCCTTCTCTGCACTTACTATTAAATGAAATTGTCGTAGTTACTTTTAGTGTTAGTTCTATGTATAATTTCAATTGTATAATCTATTATGACCCAGATTGGGTGAATAAATACACAAAATAAATTAATTATATTTAACGTCCACATTGCGAGTCAAATATACTGAATAGCTAGGTATGGGTCAGGTAATACGACTAATTAAATACATAAACGATAATGTTAACACATCAATCATTCAAGTGTTAATGTTATCTTCGAACAGATTTATGTCTGTTGATAACGACCATGATGGTATAATGTGTAAATAGCTCTAATCAGTTCATTGTGCTCCCTGATAATAACCTTTGTTGCACTCCAAATTAATGTCATTATTCATTTGATAGACGGATTTGGGTTTTGATCGTCGCTGAATTAATCTGTTTCAATATTATAGATATTGTATTAATAAGGATGTAACTCAAATAAAAGTTCAAATTTCAAAAATCTATATTAAAAACCTTTTATAGCAATTTACATTTAAGCCTTTTATGTCTGTCTCAGAAACATTCCTATAACCCTAACCCTCTACGTGTTGGGGGATAAAACTTTATTATGCTTATAACTAATACATAAGGGGAAAATCCAGGAAACTGGGAAACCTGGCTATTTCATATCATTTAACGTAACTTAAAAACTAATGCCTAACCGAAACTTATGTAAATCAACACATTGATCGTTTTATATGCGTTCACCGGTATACACACTTATGTAATATATAATCATAAGAGGGGTGTGGGGTGGGGAGGATCGAGGAAAAGGGAGTAAAAATATAACTATTTTTTGGAAAATTAAAAGATTTGAAAGTTTTAGTGTGTGTTATTTGATCTACGTCTACAACCACTTATACTTCAAGTTCTTAATATACGTTCTTTTCAAGTATATAACAGTTTTTTTAAAGAATGAATACTTCTAATATATAAATGAAACAGCACTTAGTTTATGTATGAACTTACGAGTTCCGGATTGATAGAGCGATAATCATTCCGTTGAAATTATTTGAGGATACATAAACATGACCTTCGGTCAAACAGGCTAGCTTCAGCTACGGAGTAACAACCTGGTAGCACATAGAAGGAATCCAAACCTTCTCGAATATTTACCTTATTACTGGATGTATATCTTTATATGCAAAGTTGATTACGAAATTATTCCCTAACCATTTCAAAATATTCGAAAATGCCCAAACGTTAATGTTGAAGTTCACTTCTCTTCACTCTCGGAGTGCAACCTGTTATTTTGTCAGATTTCTAATTATAACCGAACCTTAATTATTAATCTTATATAATTGAAAGCGATTTAATTAACCACCAATAGATTTGATCTGCATCAAGTATTCAATTAAAACGAGCAGTATGGTTTGCTGATATCTACGTTAAAACTGCTCCTGCGGGAACTTAAGCCAAGTCTTGACTTACAAGAGAATTAGCGAAACTATGCTATCTCTTCAGCGCACTTGAGGATTTGTTGAGATTTCGGTAAGTTCTAATGAATTAACTATAGCATATTTCAAACGTAACTATTTAATAGAATTCAATGCAATTGAATTCCGCAAGAACAACAGCTGACATTTACTGTGTACAAACACTTTCCATAGATATTAGAAAAACCTAAAAAAACGAAAATTATTGTCACTATCAAAATCAAATAATTTTATTCAAAATAGGATATGATATTGACATAAATATGACTTATTGAGAGTCACAATCTATCACCCAATCGAAAAAGTATGCCTCAGTCCTGCGAAGAACGGACGCAAGAAACTCAGAATTTGAATTTCGCAGCACATTTGGTTTGTATCGCTCAACAAAAGACTTACAGTTGTGTCTGTTCCTGGTGTTAATATTATGATAATCACACTTTCTATCTAAATTATTATCTAAATAAATTATTATATCATGATTCAAATACATGTTACAAATCCAGATATCAGTGATGTGAGGAATCACTTATTCAAGTTAATATACGAATGAAACTTTAAAATGCACTACAATTGATGAAAGGATAAATGGTGAAAAGAAGCTCAGTGGCAGACGATATTACATCGACATGACGACGTAAGCTATGTTGCTATAATAAAATGTCAAAACGCTCCACAACTAAAAGATGGGATTAATATTTTGTAAATCGTTGGCACAGTGTCTTAAATTTTGTATTTTACTAAAATATCGACACCTTTCCTGTTCGCGTTCACAATACTCTCTTAAATATTCTGTGCTGTACGATTTTTTAATCTTATAAAGTATGCAAGAAAATTACGATGTCTATATTGATGTACGAAGAAACAAATAGGTACTATACTGGCATTAGTTTATTTTTTTATTTATTACTATGAAATGAGTATCACATATTAAACTATGCTACGCTAAAAATATTGTAATTTACTAGCACCCTTGCCACGTGATAAACTCCGCATCGAACTGTCATCACAGTTACATCCCGGTCGTTGTTAGTAATCAAAATATTTCAGAAGTTTTACGACAAAGGCAACTCAATCTGTCAAATAAATTATTTCAGTTAACATTTATCAGTAAAATAGAAAGTTTGCATCCTGAGAAAGCCCATTCGTCGTATCCGCTAATAAGTAATAATAGTCGTATTCGATAATACTCCTTTTAGTGTATGTGAATCTCTCAGCCTCAAAATTTAGAACATTTTGCATTTTCCCGGTCTTCCGGAAGGAATCCTGCAATCAGTTATGCGATGACTTCATTAGCTAAAATATTTTATCTTGTTCACCATCTGGGCTTACCTTCACAGAGCGGTTTTAAAGATCATTCTTGCATGAACAACCATAAATGTGGAATTAACTTTCTTGAGCGCTGCTTGTAGGTCAGTATGACATTAGCATTTTCAAAAACGCACGTACACTCACCTATGCTTTATTCACTTATGCTTTTCATTTTTGGTGCTACAAATGTTTATGGGTTATGGCGAACAATTACCTGCACGCTTTTTTGTGCACCAAAGAATAGTCTTTCATTTTTAATTATGATCGCTTTCATTTTTGAATTTGATTAACCTCTGACATAGGAAATAAACGTTGTTCCAAAATATTTAGTTTAAGTTTCTTTAAATATTAATAAGTTTGATACAGTGTTTACATTCGGCAAAACACGATTCCGTAGGGCTTTATATACGTCCAGACTAATATTGCAATCTAAATATTGTCCATTTATTTCTTAATTACTAAGGGTTTTTGAAGGAATATCGTAAATAAAGAAAAAACAAGAACCTGCGAACAAAAATTTTTGTTTATATGCATAATAGTCTGTGAAATAAATGTTTTTGCATTTAGGTATATATTTGTGACATGTTAAATCTATACTAAATTTATATCTGACAATATAGTCATTAAAATTGTATAAAAGTTTTAATTTGAATTCAATTTTCTTTTGCTCCTCATTCAATTCGTTTGAATGAATTTGTTAAAGATCTTCTTTTTATTTATTTAAATTGGCTTTACCCACGGTTTATCGGTATAGGTACCGACTAGAATGAAACAGGACGTTATCACAAACTACACTCACCCTGATTAAGGACCTCTGTATGGACCGAAACTAGTCGGAACCTAAACCGATAAACTGTGAATAAAGCCGTTTTAAGTTAATTATAGCTCATCAAAATTTTAATAATTTAAAGATATTATATATATATTATATATTTATCTATCTATCTATATAACGTATTAATACAGCATTAATTTAAGAATAGATCGTAGCGTTTACAAGCCTAGTGTAGCGCTATGAACTGTATATAAAACATATTATTTTCTAATACTTACTGAAATATAATAAGAAAAATTTCAGTAAATTAGGATAAATTATGTGTAGCTATAATATTTTAAAACTTTGATCTAACTTTCAATATTTATTTGAATGAGTACTTTCGCTTAACCTACTAAGTTGAATACTTACAATATGTTAATCCATTCAAATGAAAAAGCTTAATTTAGTATTGGAATGAAAGTTTTAAAGAATGCCAATTATATGTAAGCTATAAACATCGATTATTACTTAAGCTATTGTGATGTCTAAAAACAACAAAATAAATAAATTTGAAGGAAAAAATAGCTCATTCAAAAAACATTACTTGTTCATGACATATACCGAATATTTCCCTTCTATTGTCATGAAGTCAACAGCAGTTGGTTCAAGTTCAAATGAACAACAAGTTACATCAGAGTCGTAGGATCTCATTTCAAATGAAGTTACAACTTATGTATTCATCCCCGTACACTAACAGGGTAACTTTTCTTATACAAGTTTGTCTTACCTTATATTTTATAAGCCATTGCATAATATTATGTTAATATGTAACGAAGTCAGAATTCAAATAAGGGTTACATTTACACATATAAATTTATTGCCATTTTTATGAACATATACTAAATTTTATATATAATATTATATTGGTTAGAAACAGTCATAACGGTCATTTACAATCTTTAAATTTAGATCTAAGCGACTCTCTTGGTCCCATACTATAAATTGCCCAAACAGCTCTTTACTGCAAAAATAGAATAATTATCAACATCATTACCCCAGAATAATATACCATGTGACATAATGCTGCGAAAGTAACTAAAATAAACCAATCTTGCAGTTTCAATGTCTGTTAAGGAACGAATCTTTTTTACTGTGAATGCAGCAGCACTAAGTCTACTCGACAAATTTTCTATATGATGCCCCATTGGAGTTTGTTATATAACCTTATTCCAAGAAAAACAGCGGTATCAACTATGTCTAATTTCTCGTCTTTAATCTATATATCGACTGGCACTTGTTTAAAATTAGGTAAAGTAAATTTAAAACACTTCGTTTTATTACGATTAAGTAATAAGTTTTTAGCTTCAAATCATTAATGTACAAATCGACATTTATCCTTTGAGATGTAAGGGAGATCATTTATATGAATAAGGAATAGAAAAGGTCCTAAAATCGAGTCCTGTGGCACCCCCATTTTAACAATTGATCCACCTTTAGTAGTCTACAATTTAAATAAGAATGGTGAATTTTTCTGACTAATGTTTCGTGTTCAAGAATATCAATCTACGACATAACAAATTTATCTGATATGCCCCTAATATCATTTGTCGCCTGATTTTCAAAAGATTTAAAAACATTTATAACAACATAGAGTTAATAATATTATCTTTCAATATTGAAAGAGCGGATTCTGGTGGTGAGTTCAAGTGTTAGATTATCATAAAGAAAAGTATTCAAAACGAGTAATTATATATTTGTAATTCATTTTAAGAAGTGTTATAACAAATAATTCATTTCTTAAATGTATACATAGGAAGAGAGAATTAAGCTTGCGTACTTCGCGAGATTTCCCGACCACGTCTCGTATACAAGCAGTTTTGGGTTAATTTCACGTTAGCTTTATGCACTTTAATGCTGCTTTTACGATGCAGTAATTTTTATACCTTCCTTGTATAATGATCTAGGTATTACTTTAAGTGTCTAAATAATACTTACACTGCAATAAAGCAGCTTGTTAGTAACTTTCTTGAGCACTAATGTTTCTATAAATGTAATGAGTATGAATTAAGGTGGTTATTTAAAAAGACGGAACATTCTTATAACAAAACTATAATTTTTGAACCTTTTCTATTACCCATTTATTTTGCAAATGACTTCAGTAGTCTACTTGGGTGTTACAATTCCTAAAAGACCCATTACCAACGATATAAAACAAAGCATGTTTAGTTTTGTACCCCTGTTAATCACCGTGTATTAAAACTCTATATTTCATATTCACAATAATTGCTCATTTAATAGTATATATAAATCTTTTATCATCGCAGTTTTAAGCGTTGTTGTATCGGTTTGTATTGGCTTTATGCAAGCGACTAGTTTCTGTGAATCAAGAGTTCCCCATCACGTCATATATGTTTTTTAGTATAGCAAATATTTAAAAATAGCAAACAATTCTTACAGAATTGAAAAAAAACAAGGTTTGTATTACAGTATCAAAAGTTTGCATGTCTTATGTGTAAGGATAAGAGCACCTATTTAGTGATTATAAGACAACAACACCATGTTAATTTATCCTGCAAATAAAGACTATTTGATTTCATTTGAAAAATATTTGACTTTGACTTTATCGGCTATACAAGAAAATACGGGGTTCATGATAATTTCATTGCAGTGCATTTAAATATACATATGTTTATTATATTGGTATATATAACATGAACTTTGACATTAATTAGTCTAAAATAAAATCAAGTAATAGAGAACACAAATTAAAGCGATTTTTTAGCATTTACATAAACAAAACAGGTCTACGTTACAGTACTTATAGTTACTGAAAGCCAAAGTCTATTATGAAAATATATAATGACATTTGATGCTGAAATAGAATCATTGTTTGATAAAAATATTATAAAAGCTCTTGTGTGAGTTTCAATAGTACTGTTCAGTATGAGAAGAGCTCAGGCCTTTGTTAATCAAATTATAAATTGCAGCCATCCTTAAAGTTGTGCAGCTTCAATTACTTGGGATTATTTTTCATTGTTTATTTATGGTAATGTTAGTTGGCTTGTAATAAAAATTTATACATTATTTTTAATATATTATATACAAATTATATATTATAGGTATTTTCTACCTGTAACGGATAAAACGGTTCAACGTATATATTATAATATATTAATGGATTGATACGACCTGCCTATTACAACGCAGTGCCGCTCAGGATTCTTGAAAAACCCAATAATTCTAAGCGGCGCCTCAATTGCGCTCGTCACCTTGAGACATAAGAATATGTTAAGACTGCTAGCTAATCTAGCCGGCGTCCTGTGCTATGAAGCCTCCCACTGGTAAATAATACCAAAATTACTCGTTATCTTTAAAAGTAAATAAAGTACAATAATGTCAGTATGATCACGGCCAATTCTTAGAGCGGCTCTTCACAATATATTATTTGCATCCGAAAATTCTATATATTGAGCTTTTGTCTTACCATTTGTTTTACTGAGCCTTCATCGCCTGTTATTTGTAGCTTTAATTTATTAAAACGTACTGAGAAAGTATTAATGTGTGATTAAGATTGAATTTATTTTTACCAATTAATTTAAGCCCACACTCTCACTCACAGATAACATTTTTTAACTCATACTTTATAAAAATTACAAACATTAAGCTCCGATGAAGTCATAGGCGTATTCATGCCCAGCATTTGCAGGGGAATGCATAGATATTATAATTTCTACTGACGCACGGGCGGTCCCAATCAGTTGAGTATCCCACAGATCACCTAGACATGGAGCACCACATTCTGTTGAGTTGTTGATAGCGATGACAGATCTCAGTCAAGGCTCCTCTTGTTACTTCCACCCGTAGAAGGTCAAAAGCATCCAAGATTTAATGGGTCCATTAAAGCAGCAACCTAGATCAAATATCAGAATCATTAAACATGGGTTGAGGCGTTTGACAAAAGCAAAAATCAACTGGCTGGTGTTCTTCCAACAAGCTTAACAAATAGGTAAACAGTGGAATCGAAAATAAAGTAATATAACAAATACAATATGTAAAAAAAGGTAAATGTGAATTTAGCAAAGGCCTTTGAAATTGTTAAACACAAGGAAATTTGTTCGAACCAATAATCTTATGGACTTTCTCAGTAGGCCCTAGTCAATCTTTCATTCGGGAGGTTCATTGGATCGTTTTTTAATGAAATGTTTTCTTACGAGGGTATATTTCCAAATAAACATCTATACTTTACGATCAGATTGAAGATGCAATGAATAGGGGCCTCTCAAGTGTATCAGGAATAGTATTTGTGTGAAAGTGTTATTGCGAGCGGGATAAGCCAAGGGAGTGTGTTAGGACCGTGGTAAGTTGAAAATTGTAGGCTCTGGCTGCTATTCTGCATCTGCCTCAGGAGCAAATAGCGTTAAATGAAGAGAAAGATGATTAATTATTTTACGTGTTTGTACTTTTATGGTATTTGACATTTCAATTAGTACCAACATTCAGTTATGATAATATTAATAGAATAATTTGTAACCTGTTAACAGTATATTGTTTCAGTTATTATACTTAGTATATTTTTAGTAATCGTAATATTATAAAATCACATTTTTTATTATTATGTTGGTAGTTTCGTATTGGTATATTGGTAGTGGGGTTTTTATTGTAAATAAATACATATACTTTTATTATTATTAAAGTGGTTGGACGCAATACTCTATATAAGAGCTGCACTTTGTTGAACACTAGCATGTGGGGCTTGATGTTTTATTATTGCTTTGCTCTATGTATGACCCAGTTTCTAAGAAGCCAATTTGGCTACCAGAAGATCGCGCAATCGAGATATCAACACACAATACTAGGTGAGGCATTAGGGATAGTATTTTCGAAGATACTAATGCGACGAATTTTTTATTTTAGTGGTAAGAGCAAACTTAGCTCTTCCGGTGGTAAATTCAACAGGGCTCAGTTTACTGTATTCCTATACATTTTCAAGGTCTTGTCGTGTGTTTGTTACAAATCAATAATGTGCTCTTTTTAATTCTCCAAATGCATTCAATTATTTAACCGTTATCTTTTGACCTTGCTTGCAAGTTACACGATAATCATTTCCAGGTATTTTTACATTGTAATACTAGTAGGAGGTTCCATTGCGCAGGATATCGGCTAGATTATTGGTAAATATTGTTGTGTTTCGGTCTGAAGGGCGCCGTAGTTTGTGAAATTACTGGGCAAATGGGACTTAACATCGTACGTGTCAAGGTGACGATCACAATTATAGCGTATCAATTACCATCAACTGAAGGTCCTGTTCATCTCGACCCTAATTTTCATAAAAAATTGTTACTATATATTTGTAATCTATTTCCATTCAGACGATCAATAAATAAAAAAGTAACAATTACCTAGAAATTAGTTTTTTATGATCTATTTCACGAGTTAAAATCAACTAGTCCCCTAAATAATTATCCCACTTCTGATTTTAGTAAGAGTCTTTAGAAACGAGGAGTCTCGACCAATAAGTAATGTGGTTCTAGATATAAAAGTGCTTATTCAAATGCTAATTCTGTAAGTTAGTCACAAAATCACTTTTACGTGTCTTAAATTGAGATAATTATTATTATTTTGTATATTTTTAATACATCGTCATTTATATTTATTACAAAACTTATTTGAGAAACTAATTTAGCAGCTTTGATCTCAATGCCGTTTGTCATCCAAATATAGATATTTTGTTCTACAAATTTAACAGAGAATTTTCTTAATATAATATATATATAATATGTTTAAATTGACATATTAATAGACCTTAAATATAACTGGGCAATATGTAGTATAAGTGGATTCAGTAAACCATAAGCGAACTACTAATTTTGTAGAGACGTATTTGCATTGCTGAGTTCTTCGAAATGTTGCAGGTCGGAGTTTCATAGCGTTGAATATTTTATTGAAACGTATCGTACACATAAATATACAAATAACTTAAAATAAAACTGAAGGGCACTGAAACAAGGAGGCAAACAATAAACAAACAGACTCTGAAAGAATACTACCTATACGTAACAAAAATGATCCCAACTCAGCATGTTCGCTGGTGTGAAAACCAACGCTGGTCTTCCGTTGGGCTATTTGGTGACGTCACGCTAAATATAATTTTAAATATGAAACAATAATTGTTTTAGCTAGTAAATTAACAAAACGATAAATTAATATTTAACTAAAAAACTATCTTATATACTTAGAATAATAACGCTTAGAACGTGAGTAGGCCCAAGTGAAATGAAGCAGTTTCAATGTTTTCGTTTATGACCACATAAGTTTCCCGCCGCGTCACTGTCATTCTTAATAAGCTCTGCATAAGAGGTGTTTTAAATTAATTTCTTAGTTATTTGATACTTTGCAGTTTTTGAAGTCGGTTTTTTTAAACGTTGTTTTTATTGGACAAATAAGTTACATTTGTAATAAATAAATATTAAATAAGTAGGTAATATACTTTTATAAAGCACAGGTGTCATGTTTCAGTGTTTCGTCTTGTTTCTGATGATTCGACAAAACTGTTTAATTTTTAATTTAAAACTATGTTTCTTGCATTGTAGGCTCCTCATTGGCGGTGGGATATTTCCTTAATATGTTTTTTAATATTGACACACTTTTATGCAAATTACCCCATTTCTTGCCCCGAACTAGGCATAGCCTGTACTATGGGTACAAGACAATGATATATTTAATACAATATCCTTACTTAAACATACATATAAACATCCATGACTCGGAAACAAACATCCATATTCATCATATAAATGATTGCACCTACCGGGATTCGAGCCCTTGACCTCTAGCTTAGTAGTCAGGGTCACTAACCATTCGGCTATATGGCTCGTAAATTATTATATTGTTCCAACACTTAGATGCAGTATACCGAAATTTCCTCTAAAATCTGCTGAGATGTGTTGTGGAATTCTGATTTCAATAGCAATTTTTATTTATTTATTTATTTTTTGCTTTTACAGCGACATAGGACCTGGGCCGTGGAGGCCGCAAGACTACGTAACAACAGTCGCGGCTGTGTGCTTGTGGGAAGGAGAGAGAATAAAAATGAAGATGAAAAGATGAGAACAACACACTTGCCAGCGAGTGTGGTGATGTTTTGTGTAATGTATGTAAGTGTGTATGTATGTGTTAATGAGTGTATGTATGTATGTATATAAGTAGTGTAAATGTTTGTGTGCATGTATGTTTGTGTTTGTGTCTGTTTGTGGAGTGTGTTTGTGATTGTGTAAGTGGTGTATGTCAGTCGGTCAGTCAGTCCGTGAGTGAGTGTAAGTGGAGTGAAACGCTTACAGGACGAGGACTAACGTCTTGTCGGGTATTAAAAGAATGTGTGGTGTGTCTAGGTTTCGGGCCGCTGGCCATCGTCAGTGTCGAGTGCCATTGGTTTGCGGCGGTTGACCGCCCCTACGCCTGCGAAGGCGGTGTGTGCGTGTCTGTGTCGGTGTTTGTGTGGGTGCCGCGTTCGCGATGGTGATGTAGTTATCAGGGTCTACCGTGACGTGCTTGGGACGTCTTATTGGGTTGAATCTATGGTGAAGGGGGGTGTACCCACATGCCTTCCTAACCAAATAGTTGGGATGGTTAGGCGCCTTGTCAAAGTAGCGTCGCGAGATCTCTTTAAAGTGTTGAGCTATCGTCGGAAGCTCTAGATCGCGGTGAAGATCTACGTTTCGGACGAACCACGGGGCTCCGGTTGCAATGCGCGTGAATTTATTTTAAACTACTTGCAAACGACGTAAGTAGCTCGGTCGGGTGTGCGCGAACACGACGCTTGCGTATGACAGTATGGGCCGTACGATGGTTTTGTACAGCGTCACTTTGTGTTTGAGCGGAAGTTTGCTTCGCCCACACACAAGTGGATAAAGGGGACTGAGGACAAATTGGGGGCTCTATTGCATACCGTATCAATATGTTTCTTGAAGTTCATATTGCTGTTGAACGTGACTCCTAAGTATTTGTAGTCCTTCACCCACGGTATGGGTGTTTCATACAATTTAATAACGTCGGTCGGTTGTTTTTTACCGCGGATGCTATTCGCGTTACCAAAGATTACCGCTGCACTCTTGGTGGGGTTCACTTCAATCTTTCTGAACCAGTTGCCTATTTAATCGACGGCGGCTTGAAGCACTTTAATGTTCTTGCTTAAGGTTGAGCGGTTCATAAGAGCGGAGCCAAAGTAGAGTGCCGTATCGTCAGCGTACTGAGCGAGCTGGACACTCGGAAACTTGGGAATGTCGCTCGTGAAGAGCGAAAAAAGAGTGGGAGAAAGGACTGATGATGCCCAGCCCGTTCCGGTCCAGAAGCTTAAAGACATCTTCCAGCGCTGCGGTGAACAGCTTGGGCGATATGACATCGCCATGTCTGACTCCCCTCTGCAGTCGGATAAGCTTCGAGATCTGATCGTGGAGACAGACTGACATGGTGGCGTTTTCATACAAACACTTCAACGCTTCGATATATCGATAATCAATGTGGCACCTCTGAAGAGACTGAAGCACCGCCCAGGTCTCGACCGAATCAAAGGCTTTCTCATAGTCCACGAACGAAAAGCATAGTGGCTGGTTGTACACCTCTGTCTCCTTTATAATCAGCCGCAGCGTATGTATGTGATCTGTGCTGCTAAAGCCTTTTCGGAGTTCAGCTTGTTCGGGAAGCTAGAAGCCGTCAAACCTGCGAAAGAGAAGATTCGTGACAACCCTAGAATACAGCTTATAATATATATGACTCTGGTGATATGGGAAACTTAAGGAAGTTTTTAAAAATAATTTTATCGACTTTTTTGAAGAACAGCACCACTATGCTTCATGCTTGCGGCTTTTTACCCTCGAGGATAATGGAATTGAACAGCTTCTTGAGGATCTTAAGTACAGGAGTACTGCCAGCACTCAGAAGCTCGGCTGTAATACCATCATCACCCGGCGCTTTGTTGTTTTTAAGCTGTTTTAGGGCCATACAAATCTCGTACAGGCTGAAGTCTGATATATGTTCGGTACAGTGACATGTTAAGGTGCCCAAGGTCTTCAACGTGCTATATTAGCTGCCAAAAACACGGATCTAAATCAAATAAAATTCAAAATTCAAAATTAAATTGCCGTTAAATTAAAGACATACAAATCAGTTGATTGCGCAATTAATCAAGTTGATGTCGTCAACTATCCCACAGAATTTTTAACCTTTATGGATTTTTCAGGATTGCCACCCCATAATCTTCATTTAATAGTAGGATTGGTAGTCATTATGCTACAAAATATTAACCGATCACTGCTTTATACTACCCACCCACGCTACAAAAGTATCGGTGAATAAATTTAAGTAACAATGTAATCGAAATAAGAATTATATAATGAAAATATAAGGGAGAAGAAGTGAGGATATCCCGCATTCCAGTGCAGGTTGCTATCGCAATTTATCCATAATTAATCACCGGACATCTTTTAAGTATTTGTGTCGTTCATCTTGAAAACCCTTGCTTCTCTCATGTATGTTGCCTGCTCCCGCGTTGGGAAAATTTCAGCTTAATTTCTTAACGCGCCAAGTAATGAAACAAGAAATATTGTGCGCCATAAAAGATTAGAATCATATCATCAGTATCATCAAGTTTAAATTATTGAAGTCTACGAAATGGACAACTTGTTTCGGTCTGAAGGGCGCCATAGCTAGTGAAATTACTGGGTAAATGAGACATAAGGTGACAAGCGCAATTGTAGTGACGCTCAGAATTTTAAGGTTTTTTCAATAAACCTGAGCGGCACTGCATTGTAATGGGCAAGACGTATCAATATCCATTAGCTGAACGTCCTACTCGTCTCGTCCCTTATTTTCGTAAAAAAAAAGCACGATGACTGTCCGGGCAGAAAGACCACAAATAATTATTAACTCAACATCTGTTTAATGATATATATTTGAAAACACACACAGTGATGACAAAATGACAAATATTGTGACCGTTACATCTACAAACTTTAGCATAACCCCTTAACCTACTTAACACAAAACAAAATATTGAAAGAAATATCAATACTTTCAAGTATTACATCTCAATAAAAGTTAATTATTTTAGAGAGTGAAACGTGTTTTAATGCATGAAAAAATTCTATATATTATAATCAAAACAACTTCATTAATGTTTATATATAGTTCAGTAATTTAGGACCCATTTGAAGAACAAGATGAGGAAATTTTACAAAATTTTACAGTGAGTTTAAATCTATACTATGAAACTAGTATTGCAGCGCTGAGAAGCATCTTTTTAAATAATTTATTATGTGAATATACTACTTATCACCGTAGCTACTAAAGCGTTGCTCTTGGGCTGGGTGTGAATCTCAGCCGTGCAATTTAATGGCTACATTTTAAAAATAATACTTTCAAATCTGTGTCAACAAAGTAATAGAACAGTACTTTTACTTCATAGTACTAGAGCGCCCGTATTGACGCACGCACACATACACACGATCCATACGGCCGCTAAGCAATCTTGGGAAGACAAAACTATTGAGTGCCGCGCCGTGAAGTCTCGGCGGATTGTTTGCTGTCCGAGTTAAATTAGCTGCGCCGCGTCGTTGGTCTTTTTATATGCGCAACCCTAGCGCTCCGCCTAGACGTAGGTATATTTTACAAGGAGGCCGCTGATTTAAACTTCTGTTATATTACATATATTGTGTCTATGGTATCTTCTAAGGTATAATACATATAATATAGTATTAATGCTAAATACAATTTGTAAACAAATTTATGAACGATGCGGGTGTCCGAGTGTTCTTCCAACTGCGCCAACCGTTCGAGTCCCGTATGGTTCGTAAATCTTGATATGCCTTGTTCAACTCTCAGGTTGTGGCTCCATCTACAGGATCTTTACAGTTGATAACCTGCTCAAGCCAAATAATTGCTTATTAGGAAATTGACTTGAGATATCACTCTTTTAGAAGTGAGTTAGAAGAGCGCTCGGACGGAACCCGAGAGATCGCGGTCGAGTCCCACTGTGATCATAATTTTGGTTACAAATTTAATTTAATTAATCCCAGAAGTGAGGGATATCGTTGTAATAATAACAAATTGTTTAAATAATATTATTATGCTGTAAATATCTATTTGCATCAACAAAGTAAATTAAGATTCTTGTTACTGCTTTTAAAAAAAAGCTGTAAAAATCCGAATTCAATACAAATGAGTAATTTGAATCATCACAATTAAATAAGTAACCAAGATATTCATTATTGTTACTGGCAACATTAAGTCTAAGAAAGTATTGAGAACATTTCGAACTTGAACGGACGAGCGTCGATGTATGCGATGAATCTCTTTATTTTCTCATTTTCCTTTTCATCTGAAAGAAGAAAACAGATTGAATCACAGAAGACGTTGGCCATCATCTTTCATAGATAAAATAATATTTTAAGGTAAGTTAAGGAAAGATAATTTAGCATAATATAATAAAATATTTAATTTAACAATAACACGGCTGCTGATTATTGTTTGATTTGGTGTTAAAAACATTTTCAATAATAGCAATTAAAAATGTATTAAATTTGTTACGAAATTCGATTGTACATATTATAAAGTATGAACAAGATATATTAAAATGGGAAGACCTAATATAGTGTTAATACTGACTCGGTTCTCATATATTATAGTTTGAAACTTAGTATACAGTTACATATTTTGCAATTGATTGTTTTATAAAAGAACTAAGCATTGAATTTTCATATAATATATTTATATTTGAAAACTACAATAGACGTGACATATTAAATACATGCATAAAATTACCAGTAGTACTCAAAAGCAGGTTATAAAGCATCTTTTTCATTTTATTTGTTTCATTTAGAAGCATTGTTCCAAATATTGCTGGTATCATATAGTTATGTATTGCTTCCAGAATAATAGAAAAAAAATCAAGACCGTGATCCCCAAAACTAAAACTCTGAAAAGAAACGGAATATGACGTATTTACTATAAATTATGACTGTATTACTTTAATTGTATAACAACTAACACATTATATACTACCCGGTAATAATATCTCTGGGTCTGACGCCGATGACGTCACATCGTCGCTTTATTACGGTGTGCAAAACAAGCATCAATGCGATATTATTATTAATAAATAAACAATGATTTATTTTTTCTGTATTATTGATCGATGTAAAGGTGTTGTGTTGTGATGCTGATTATTATAATTATAATGATGAAAAATCAATGTAAGAATCTGGGTCTTAACCCAGTACAAAAAGTATTTATTTTTGTATTATATACATTAGAACTAGTACAGCGACAAATAACAATAGAATCTACAGAAGTATTAACTGTAAAAATCAAAACGTTACAATGAAAACTTCAAAAACAAAACAATGATGGCATGAAAATACACTACATACAAGGTCTTGAAATGTCGGGTCAACTAAAATAAAAAATGTAACTTTAAAGATTTGCCGGTCCAGTATGGACTAACTTGCAAGAGACAGAGATAGGTGAAGTCATTGGAACAGGTATTTGTCGAAGGAGAAGCTGTTGTTGCAAAACCGATTGTCAGTAACAATTGTACATAAAATTGTCAATTATTGTGAAACGGCAATAAAGGCTTATTTTTTAAATTATTTAATATGGATAAAAGATACTAACTTCTTAGACAAAATTATTTACGATTTTCTGTTGTTACTTACATATATACCTTTATAAGTTACTAGTTTTTATTTTAATAAATTCTGTAATTTAAAACCTTCTATCAGAATGTCCGAGGCTTGCGTATAAAAACACATAGCTATGACAGTCGAATTTATTGAAACGATTATGTATTGTAATGTAATTGGTTGAATCATGGCTCAATGACAGTATTTTATCACATGAGTTATATGACGACAGGTAGACGATATACAGAACAGATCAAGAAAGCTGTAATTTTTACGATAGAAAAGAAGGAGGGTTTTAATATATCGAAACGCATGCGTTGTTGGGAAAGTAACTGTGAGGATATATGCGTCTCCCTCGAATTTTCCTGGATCTAAACCGATTGAATCAGTTTGCCTTATACTTACTTACCACCAATTAATCACAATATGCTGCATCACTATTTATATAAATGGGATTCTGTATTACTATTTACTATAAAAATAATTCTAAATTGTCGTAGTGGGTGACTTCAATTTGAGTTGTGTAAATTGGTCATTAATCTGCCAAAAAAATCTATATAGTTCCGAGTTTGGGTCAGCATTTAGTTGACTTTACTTATTTATGTAAACTTAAACAATCTATTGATGTTATCAATGAAACAGGTAAAATCTTAAACTTAGTTTTTTTTATGGAATAGGAGGACAAACGAGCGTACGGGTCACCTGGTGTTAAGTGATCACCGCCGCCCACACTCTCTTGCAACACCGGAGGAATCACAAGAGCGTTGCCGGCCTTTAAGGAAGGTGTACGCGGTTTTCTTGAAGGTACCCATGTCGTATCATCCCGGAAACATCGCACAATGAAGCTCATTCCACAGCTTCGTAGTACGAGGAAGAAAGCTCCTTGAAAACCGCACTGTGGAGGACCGCCACACATCCAGATGGTGGGGATGATATCGTAACTTAAGGCGTGTCGTGCGAAGGTGAAATTCGGCGGCAGGAATTAGGTTGAACAGCTCTTCGGAATACTCCCCGTGATAAATGCGGTAGAAGACAAAGTGTTAGCATTTGTTATTAGTGAAATTTCTAAATCATTCAACCAACTAAGTAGTGTTGATTTTTACCATCCCTCGTTAAAAATTGTATTATCCTTAATTAAATAAAGTACGCTAGATTTAATGTGAAATATTCTTAAGCCTAACTTTGTAGTAGTAGTCGTAGTCTCATCAAGTCTCTCTCTCACCTTATCGTTTATTTCTCTCAAGAGAAATAAGGTGGCGCTACATACTATATAGTAATCTTATGGATACAATAGCTATAAAAATTTGCAGTGATCGTCTTAGTTATCTTGCAAGGATTAATTATAATTTCTATACTTATAATATCGAACAAGGTGTTATAAGAAATAGTAAGTTATTTTGGACATTTGCTAAACAAAAAAGGAGTGATTAGAGCTTGTACCCGACTAATATGACTGACGGAGTTACAGAAAGGTCCGAAGGCATCTTGATTTGCTACTTATTTACAAAACAATTTTTCCTTACAGTTAATAACAATCAAACTATTACCTCTGTGATTGAATCTTCCTCATATAGTCGAATGGTTAGTGACTCTGACTACTAAGCTGAAGGTTCAAATACCGGTAGGTGCAATCATTTATATGATGAATATGAATATTTGTTTCCGAGTCATGGATGTTTAAATATGTATTTATGTATGTTTAAGTAAGTATATCGCATTAAATATATCTTTGTCTTGTACCCATAGTACAGGCTGTGCCTAGTTTGGGGCCAAGATAATTTGTGTGAAAGTGTGTCAATATTATTATTATTATAAATAAAACATTTTAGTGATAACAATATTTCTGTTACAGTTCCTACAATGACTAGTGAGAAAGTACAAAAACTTTTCAAAGGTACTGATCCCAATAAGGGTGCAGGTCCAGATGGCATATCTCCATAATTTATTGTATCTTGTGCTTCAGCTCTAGCTGTACCATTATGTTCTATTATTAATAAATCACTGGTCTCTAAACTTTTCCGGATTAATGGAAATCAGCTGTGGTGGTACATATACTACATATAATACTGTACATAAATCAGATAGTTCTAATCTGACCTGTAACTACAGATCCATCTCAATTTTGTCTACAGTCGTTATGGTTTTTGAATGCGCTGTTTATCCTTTGATTCAGATCCTTATGAAAAATCATCTTTCCTCATATCAACATGGAATTTCCAGTTCTAGATCTACATGCACAAATCTGGTATCTTTTACTGAAACTATAATCAATGCAACAGAAAGAAATAAGAAAATAGATGTAATATAGTATACAGATTTTAGTAAGGCGTTTGATATTGTCCCACATGATATTGTTTTATGTAAATGACGAGCATATAGATTTACTGTATCTCTTATTGCCTGGCTGAATATATATCGTAATATATCTACAGGCTCGCTCATTCTGTGTTGCTGTAAATGGTTTTCAATCCAATGTTTGACAGATTACATCTGGCATACCTCAGGGCTCACATTTAGGTCCCATGTGGCTTAATATTTTTATTAGTGATATATTCAATTCTTTTTTGACATTTTCTGTGTTCATATACGCAGAAGATTTCCAAAGACTTCTGATACCCTTAGTGATTTTTTTTTCTTTAAGATTACTTAGAAAGACTTATGCAATGGTGTGAAATTCCTTCTTAAAAAGAAAGCCCTTCCTCTAAATGACTACATTGGATGAACGTCGAGAACTTCTGGATCTTCTATTTGCTTATAAAATACTGAACGGCTTTATTGACTGCCCCAAATTAATTGCTAAATTAATATAGCCTGAGAGTTCCAGTAAAAATTCCACGAATTTCCACATAAGCCAATTACTCCACTCTGTCCTCCACTTCGTTGAACGATCCTTGGTACCAATGCCCTATTCCCACGGTTATGTAAAACTTTGTTGATTCCTTACACAAATTCTGCAATACCATTTGCACCAAAATTGATAATCTTTAATAATGTTATAATTGGTAAATTAATGCAACTGTGTACCTACTCATTTATTTATTATAAGAAACTGTTTACTTCTTAATTTATTCAGTATAACACTTGAAAATTAATTATTTCTGTGCATGCTGTGTCAATACATTTAGATCGTAGTTCTTAGTTCTACTTTTTATATTTGTGTGTATTATTGTAAGTTACTGTCAAGAAAGCTAATAAATAAAATAAATTATGTTTGAAAGGTTCAAGTTGATACTGAGTTCTAGTATAACTGAGAAAATACAGTACCTATGCACCAGTCACAGAGCAAGAGTATCTGGATGTTACTAAAGTTCAGGGTCGCTGTATCTTTGAAAATTCCTTCTATATTTATATTAATAATTATTTGGGAAACTTACCGTTAGCTTACCATCATAACTTAGTAAATAATTAAAATTAATGGTGTCTACTTAAAAGTTTCCACATGTATGTAAAACTATTGTTATGACTTAATTTTACGCTTTTAAAACTATCTTAACTACAATTAAGGAGATTGGAGAGAAGAACTTATTAGATAAGATTATTTTTTGATTTGGTGCTAGATTTAGAAAATATCTCTAGATCTACTTCATTTACCAAGTCGTTGTAACTTCAGCAGTATCTAGTAATGTAGCTATTTGCACGATAGTAACACCTTGCCATAGGAGTATGAAAAAGGCTAGGATTACCTAATGGAAAGACATGCGCCACTAGTCCAAGCATTCTTCGAAACCTGTTTTATTACCAATAAGCTAGACCTTAAGTGAGTAGCAGACATCTGTTACATGAAGAGACACTAACTAAGCCACAAAATATGTGTCTTCTCAGTATAACATCCAGCTAAAATTAATATAACAAGTAATTAATATACATAATAAAACTCACCAAATTAATCTTGATTTCCACCAAAATAGCGTAAGTTATTGCAATTGTAACAGGTATGTTAAATATTAGTTTTATGAACAACTGAAAACAGTTAAAGCTTATTAATATTATTCCAATAGATCAGAGGGCTATAACATGGAATGTGCTCCGAGGAGATAAACTTCTCTATTATTGGCTTTAATTAAATATCATATGAGGGACTTTTTCTCTGACTTCTGAATAAAGTATTTTTGAGATCTCAACGATATATGTGCATGGTATTTACATTAGGTGATAGATTTGTGTTCTTAATCATATAATACAATATTACCATAAAATCTGCGATAATCTTGCAATGCTCTACAACATCAATCAATTCCTTATACAACAAGTTAACTGTGTCAATATTGTGAGTATCCTTAAAAAACAATCTTATATTCCGAAGCACAATATACGCCGCAAAGTAATATATTATTACAACAGTGCTAGAGGCATGGACTGTAATATAATTACAATACTTATAAATAATAAGAAAAATCGTTTTAGGGGTATTTAAATGATGTGGAAGGAAAATTATTATTATGTAAAGGAGATTAAATAACAATAATCCATTTATTTTTGAAAAAATGCCATTGGGTCCTGTTTTCTGTTCAATAATATTTAATGTTTTAAAATAATAAGCGAGTGTCGTGTCTTTCATTGTAATAGACAGAATTTTTAAAACAATTATTGTTGTGACGATTTCTACATGTGTAATACAAACAAAGCTTAAATCCAGAAGGAAAATATTCAGACAAATATAAATCAATGGACAAGCATAGCGTAATGACACTTGAAATATTTTCTGTAAAAAAGATTTATGTTCAAAGACTCCAAAGTCCACCGCAAATATTATCTCAAACACCAATAATATGAATTTGATATATTTAGGTATTGGCTTAACAATAATTTTATTGTTTATTTCTGGCTGCCTAAAGCGATTCATTGTATTACTTTCGTTCACACTGGCCACTAGACTAACCTAGAAGGACACCTATATAAATTAATACCACAGAAATGTAATCATTTGAATCACCATAATGGAAGCTTATAAAATTTCCTCACACAACTCATAAGCTAAGTGTTGAGGTAGTGCTATAGGTATGTTAAAAAAGCAGTTTTCTCGAAACTGAAATTGTTTTTTCTTATTCATGTCACACTTACAGGTTAATATGAGCACATTTACATGAAGTCGAATAATGTGTTAAATAAATGAACTATATTTAAATAACAATTATTCTGTTTGACTTAGTAAATATTAACATTAAAAACTATCTTATCTGGACGTCCCGTGCGTATGTGGCAGGGAAATCGGTCGAAAAAATTATCGTATCGATTTTTATTTTTATCTTTAGTTAAAATGAGCAACTCAATTAATATGAACGTTCAATTTACTGCAATTTTATTATTATTTATAAAAACCTAATACAAAATGTATACAATAACTTAACGACAACTTTGATGCGTATATAATATAATTAAATACGAATAGCCAAAACAATATCATTAACCTCTTTTACTCCTGAATTACTTTAAAATAGAACAATTACTAAACGATTGTTGATTGTCCTTGTAGTGAAAATTTGTCACAGCGGAATTGTTAAACTGAATGATTAAAATTAAAAATGTAACCAATTTGGTAGTTGGACCAGCTTGCTATTATTGTACTTACTAGGTCCAAAGTCATTCTTAGTTTGTACTTAGGGCTCTACATAATTTTGTTATATAATAAAACTTTTATAATGCTGTCTGTGGTGACATCAATTAAATAAACAGTCATTACAGTCATTCTACTGATTATGTATCTGTGGTATTCATTTACGTAAGTGTTTTTCTAGGTTAGTCGAGTAGCCACTGTTGGTGAAAGTACTACAATGATTCGTTTGAGGCAGTCAGAAATACCTCGATATGCCTAATATACATCATCGGTGTTACATATACTATTTTCGCTGGACTTCGGATTGTTTGAGTATAAATCTTTCCTGCAGAAAATATTGATAATGGCGTTACACTATGTGACTTCTTCTTCTTTTTCTTCTTCATACGGGCGCTTTCCGCAACTCGACGTCATATGCGCCTATTTTGCGTGCGAGGGTGGTAGAGGCTACTCCAACCAGCCAAGCTCCTCCAAGAAGTCACCCAACATCTTAACGTCGCGGAAGACTTCCCGAAGAGCGCCTGGTGACCCCACGTGCTTCGCCCTGTAGTTTGCCACCTCACTGCATTCCAGCAGAACGTGAGCGGCTGTTTCCTCTGCCCCCAGGCAACCTCTGCATAGAGGGCTGTCCGTGACACCTAAATTAAAGAGTTGTTAAAATTGCCTGTTAAAATTGCCGTGACCTGTGGCCGCACATAATATTAATCTTAGTCGACATCGATTAAGTTGTAAGATTTCCCTGGTAAAACGCAAGTCGGTGCAAGCTGCATTGGCTTGCCTGCACTCCTCAAGGCTATCCCAGTATTGTTGATGTAGTGCTTTTATCTTTTGATTTAAGTGGTTCCTGAACCAACTATGTGGCAGAGGTAGGAAAGGCTCTGGTCCAACCGGTTGGGTCTCAGAACCCCTTCTAGCTAGTTGGTCTGCCGCCTCGTTGCCCTCACTGTGACCTTTGATCCACTGAAGTGTTAGGTTGTTGTTTTTACCAGCCACCTTATTTTATGCTGAGTGGCATTCAAGTAATAGGCTGGAATTGATTATCTTACCTTGAAGGGATTGTTATACCGATTCGCTATCAGAGAGTATTCTAATGGAGTGATCTTGAACCTCTCTGGCCAAGATAGCATTGGCAGCTAGCAAGATCCCCATGCATTCAGCCTGGTATACAGTGTTAAGCTTACCCAAAGGCTCGGATATGCTGATATTTAGATCTTCCGAGAAGACTCCCGTACCTGTGCCTGAATACGTCTTCGAACCATCTGTGTAGAGGTCGAGCTCATAATGTGTAAGGACACTGTCGTTCCTTTCCTCGAGCTCTATTCTGTATTTTTTGTCAAAAATGAAAGTCCGCTCTATTTTATCACTAGCTGCATCCACAAGTGGCATAGCTGACCATGCTTCTGAAAGTATGCTAAGATGTCTTACTTTGTCAATTCTCTGTGTTTTCAGATGTTTTAATCTTAGCGCAGCCATTGCCGCTTCTTGATATATGAATAAGTGTAGCGGAGGGATGCTCAGGGCTATTTCTAAGGCGGCGGTAGGAGTTGTTCTCATGCATCCCGTCACCGCACAGCATGCTTGCCTTTGAAATTTTTGTAATTTGGCGATGCAAGTTGTAAGTCTGGTCCTGGTCCACCACACTACACAGCCATAAGTGAGCATTGGTCTCACCACTGCTGTGTAAAGCCATAAGGTGAGCCTTGGTTGGAGACCCCATCTCTTGCCAATCATCTTGCGGCATTGCCATAAGGTGATACCGGAGTTGATTTTGTATTCAAGGTGGCTGCTCCAGTTCAGTTTGCTGTCTAGAATCACACCTAGATATTTGACCTCTTTTGATAACTGAAGTCTTGTATTAAAGATAGTGGGCGGTTTGTGGTTCCCTGCCAATCTTTTGGTAGAGAAGAGTACTACCTGTGTTTTCTGTGGGTTTACAGAGAGCTCATGGTCTTTACACCATTCCTCGACGAGTCGAAGAGCTGCGTGTAACCTATCACATACCATGCTGGCATTATTGCCTGTGTTTAAAATGGTGATGTCATCGGCATACCCTATTGTGTAAAAGTATTGGTTGTTCAGTTTGGAAATCAGGTCGTTCACTACTAAGTTCCTCAGAAGCGGAGAGAGAACACCTCCTTGCGGACAGCCGCGGGCTACAAGGGCGCCTTTGGTGTCTTCCCCTGTTACCCTTATAATTCTATTGCTTAACATATTAATTATCCAGTCAATGCGCAGGGTCTGTACTCCGTGTCTGCGAAGTGCTTTGTTGATATTGGTGAAGTTGGTCTTGTCGAAGGGTCCCTCTATATCTATGAAGCATCCTAGACAGACTAATTTATTTTGTAAGGCATGTTCAATTTTTCCTACTACCTGGTGAAGAGCGGATTCCGTTGATCTGCCTTGGCGGTAGGCATGCTGATGCCTGTGTATGGGTGTGTTACGTAACGCATTATCTCTCAGGTGTCTGTCACATATTCTCTTTAAAGTCTTGAGGAGAAAAGACGACAGACTGATAGGTCTAAACGATTTAAGATTAGTGTAATTACTCTTACCTTGCTTGGGTATGAAGATGACCCTAACTTCCCGCCAGGCAAGGGGAGTGTATTTAAAGGGCAGACAGGCCTGATAGATATAAGTCAGCATGTACATCAACTTTCCTCCTCCCCACTGTAGCAGTGCAGGAAAGACGCCATCTGTGCCCGCTGAAAGGCTGGAAGCTGTCCACCGCCCATTTCACCTTGTTGTGGGTGACAATCTCATAGGCGGTTTGCCAGCAGTTTTCTGTAACCAAGCTGTTAGGTATCGTCCAAATTGGTTCTTGTATTATTTTACAGTCTGGAAAGTGTGTTTCTAGTTAATACTAGAAACAGTAATCCGTGTTAGTCTCCTCATGGCTCAGGGTCATTGTGCCATCGGCTTTCCTCAGATTTCCGACAACGCAAGGACCCTGTTTGGCCAGTACCTTCCTAATGCGGTTTGCTTGTGGACTATGTGACTCTATTGCTTTATATGTTTTCTATCATTTTATTTCTGGATACAAGGCATTGGGATTTTGCGCAGCCGGAAATCGTGATATCAATAATTGTCCTGAAATTATTTTCTACTTTCATGAAGAACAATAAAAATTATTGAAGCAGAAACAGGCGCAAATTGCATTATTTTTTAAAATAAATCTAATACTGTTATTTGAGCTCATTTTTACATTAACAATATTTATTCCAACAACTACAATATGTTTCAATGGCCCCCATTATATTTACGTTTGATATAGTTCTTTTATAGTTTAATAGACTTGAGTTGACTTTACTTTGACGTACATAAATAAATGTTATAAGTATATTTACAGTACTATGACTACTTAAAATTAAAACTATCATTACGTGGAAGCGTACCAGGAATACGGGTAGCATTTCCACGTTGGATATCTAGGCTGATTCGTTAACCGAAATAGCTACCAGCGCTTGGGTTTTCTGTAACCATATTGAGGCGTGAAGATAGTATTATGAACATTCTCCGCGCCTCTGGGCCCCACGGGACAAGTGTCATGACACCAAACGGCAGATTGACTGAGACTAACATATTTACGACGCTTGCTGTCTTCGACAGTCAAAGCAACAGCCCCAGCACCAACTGACGTAACTTGGACATGAGAAGGACCCAGAGTGTCGACGCAAGTCGCGTCCCACACCAGTGGCTTCCCAGTGCCCAAGCCACCAGCGTCATTCCATCAAGACGCTTCCCATGGCGGCGGGTAATACCATTTGGCTTTAAAACAGCT
The DNA here is from genome assembly GCF_905404315.1 of Leptidea sinapis. Lineage (NCBI taxonomy): Eukaryota > Metazoa > Arthropoda > Insecta > Lepidoptera > Pieridae > Leptidea > Leptidea sinapis. Next base: position 10,555,331 of record NC_066300.1, read on the forward strand.
GGTATATTAAGAGCGGCAAATGCCCTGCGGATGATTTCATTAATGTTGGCGTGACGACTGATACAGCCTGCCGATTTTATTCAGGATAACCCGTGACGCCCAAGAGCATCTACCTGTTCTTTTTTGATTATTATAATTTTTTCACATTACTTGTCTCTAGCATTGTTGTAATTGTGTATTACTTTGCGTTGTGCTTCAGAGTATAAGATTGCTTCTTAAGATGCTCGTAATATTGTAACAGTTAACTTCTTGTATAAGGATAGATTGATGTCGTAGAGCATTGCAGGATTGTCGCCGACTGTATGATTATATTGTTTACTTTTATTATAGCAAACTTAAATATTGTCAACACTTATTTTGTAAAGTCATAAATTTATATGTGTTTAATTTTATTTCTGAAAAAATATCTGCCCATTACGATGACACTTATGGAATCGAATCAGAACTCATCAGAATAAGACTAGCATCAGTAAAGGGTAAATGAATGTAGTACGACCCGCACCATATCACTGAAGACTTACAGTATTATAGGTTTTGTGTCCACGGGTAACTAAAGCGGAACATGACAACACAACCACTATTTTAATACTGCCCCGGACAGTGTCCTCTTCTTTTTGTCAGTAAAACTAGATCTGTCTATAGCAAATACAACCTCCGAGAGCTACAAAAAAGCAGGGCCTGGCAAAATAACTTTTAAGTATCTGAGTACTGAAGCGATTCAGTTCTTTTTATAATGGAAATATTTCTGTAGTTCAGTTTGTAAACAACAAATAAATATCGTTTGAAAACAAATTAACACAACCATTTGCCGCCTCACAAATGTTACGAGTATGTTTATAACTCGTTTTTATTTCCTTGTCTAGTACAGCTAGCCAATTTACTATGAAATTTTACATTTATTTTTTACTTTAACAATCATCAATACATATAATTTAATAGTTAAATTGGTTTTCACGCATAGTAATGCTAAATTTGAGTAATTATAAAAATATTTGAAATTTTATTTTTAGTTAGATATGTAAAATAAATGGTAATGCAGTAATTATACCAAAATATTACTTTCCCCGAAGTTTTACCTTGCATGTTTTACATGAGATTTTCATTTTATATCAAAATTACGACTTAAACTCACTAGAAATAAACTATTCATTAATTAATAACAAACACCTGTGTCCTCTTCTTTTTCTCAGTAAAACCATCTGTCTACAGAATATTCCACCTCCGAGAGTAACAAATAGTGCGAAACTTTACATTGACAACTACGACTAATACTATCTTCACTCCTGTCAACCGCAGTCCCCAGGAAACGTGCTCTGCAAAGCTCACGAAACTTCGGGTTAGGTAAACTAATAATAAAAATGTTACGTCTACGAAAAATCCTAATCTAAAATTACAGTTACTTAACGTGTCATAAACTTATAAAAAGGATTATATTTAAATACTTTCTTAAAGATTATGACACGACAAACATTTAACTTTTGCTTTATTAAATAAAATTTATAAAATACTTAATGAAACCTATATTATTAAATGTATCACTTATATTATACTCGAGCACAACCTATACTGTAATCCACTGGCCGTAAAAATACGCTTCCGTAAAGCATCAAGTACTCTTGTATACATACTTCTATAGAAGAGGGTGTCCTAATGCAATAATTCTAAAGATTGTGCTCCTCAAAATTTTCTTGAGTTGAGAATATTATACAGAGGTTGAATTAGAAATATGTTAGAGATTACTTATGATTACAGAGCCCAGCGTTATATGATTATATTAACCGTAATAGGCACTAGTTTCAAAATTTTCTATAACAGCTATTCCAAAGCCATTGAAACTGGTCTACTAAATAGTATTTAAGCATGATAATTTACAATTCGGCCGATTATATTAAGCGCTGAAGTTACGATCATATTTCAACACAAATAGTAGAACAACAGAAACTATTTTTATCTACAACTTGCAAATTTAAATAATCTTGGTGAAAGATTTTGTTTTACCTTCAAAGTCTAATATATAATAAGACTAGAAATGGTCATAACTATAAATTAGTATGAACTACTTACATAATATCTGGATACTTGAATCTGTAAAAAGTGAACATACTTAATCATCGCGATGAGTCACTGACAATAAACTCATTGCCAATTTTTTGATTCAACAATCACAGCTTCAATATTCATAGCATCAACAAAATGAATCTACAAAGTGTTGCAAGAACAATACGAGATCGTTTCGATTTACTCGAATTAGATAAAATTTTTTTTTTTTAATGTATAACATTAAATATTTTTTTACCACCAAAAAAAGAATTCGCGATGATAAAGAATCAACTAGTCATCTCAAACAGCATTCGTTGAAACGCAATATATATGGATCCACCAAAAGAATAAGAAAATGACAAACACGGCAACTCATAAATAAAAAAGCTTGTAAGTATAAGACACAAATAATAGATCTAGGCATAAGTAATAAAAAAAATTAAAAGAATAAAAAATGAAAATTCGACCATCATGTAGCTTTTACAGATTCTCAATAGAATAAACACCTCATAACATCAACAGCTTTGATTTTTCAATCCATATTCACAGTATGTGAAATACAAAACACAAAATACAGAAAATTAAAATTGCCTATTGAAGTAAGAGTAATGGAAATTACAATTACAAAATATTTAATAATACTTGAAACTGAAACTAACCCATTGTTCTTTAAAAATACAGGTTTTATATATTCTCATGAGAATAAATAAAACCTATGATACATACACACAAAAACTTTGTGATACATGTATCACAAATATGTTGTGTATATTGTGTAGAGTAAGTATAAAGAATAGAGGAACATTAATGAAATCATTGATTGATGTCGTCCTTAAAATTTGCAAATTAATTGGCTTGGAAAATCTCAGGCCGTTGATAATTATTGCGTGCTACAAATTTATTAAACACACTGTTCCGTGTAATAAATAATTAAATTGCTGAATGAATGTTTTATAATGAGTCTCATCCAACGTATGCTGGCGATCTTGACCAGATCGTAAGTCCATCTTGTGGGGGGCCTACGAACACTGCGTCTTCCGATACGTGGTCGTCATTCGAGGACTTGATTGCCCCACCATCTGTCCGTCAAACTATGTGCGCTTCCCACTGCCACTTGAGATCCGCAATCATATGATCAACATATTGTTTCTTAATTATTTAAGAGAAAAGAACGGTAATATATGAATTGAGTAAAGGACCGATATATGTTAAGAGTTTCTAGGTTTGCTACTTACATAATATTTTAAATATGGTGAGACAAAACTGTAAGTAGTAATAAGACTTCATTCGAAGAAAGAGAGAGACCACGATGAACGTAAAAACGTAGTAAAACGAATTTCACGAATTTCCCCGCAATTACGAATGAAAAATCCACGTGTGAAAGCCTAGTCATTTTATATTTTTACTATTGCTATCTTTCTCGTAGAAGCGATGGTACTGCGTGTTTCACAAAA